>NC_133531.1:82171480-82318682 GCF_048544455.1 Silene latifolia
CTTTACTTTTTGTATCATCATTAATGTAAGGTTTATGTCGAAAACACCTTGTTAAAACCGATTTCTAAAACCGTACTTCAAAACCCTTTTCACGGATTTCCGTAAGAAGACGGGCCGAGAAAAGACGCAGCAAGAATCTGCGCCTCTCTAGAAGGAGCGCAGTTCTGCCTGCGCCTCTTCGTGAGGCCGCCGCAGTTCTCGCTTCCTTTTTCTTCTTCCTTCGTCCTCTGTAACTTGTTCTTTGTTTGTTTTCGTTTGTTTTCTTTAATTCTTTGATACAATCATGATAATTTCATCTGTATAATATTGTTCATCATTAACACGTATAATTCATCATTAAATCCGACTTAAATCCCTTATAATCTCCTATTTGCGGGTTTTCGTCATTAAACTCAATCCGGGTTGTAGAGATTCGATTTGTTCATATCGGGTTTCTGGAATTCGACCCTTTGATATATTTTCATCCGTCTTTTGTCGTTTTCGTCATTAATTTGTCGTTAATTTGTCATATTTAACCTATTTCGTTCACCTATGTCACTAATCAATCTTTCATTCATGTAAATAATCCGTCTTAAATCCGTCTCATCCATGTTTTATTGCTTTTATGACCCTCATTCACATGTAAATAATATGTTAATCACTTTCATCCGAGTAAGTATATTAATTAACCATTAAAATCACCAATTTACATTAACGATTTGCAGTTCCGGCTTCACAGCCAGAACTCACTCTTGGAACAGACGCAAAGAATCGTGCGCCTCTTCCAAAGGGCGCGATCCCGCTGCGCTGTTCAGTTGAGTTCGTCTCGAACTCCATTGTTGCTTGATCTAGTTTAATTAGTTTACGTATAATTAACTATTAACCGTATTATCACCCACTGATTTGTTCGTTATTTCTTCTTTTTATTCTTTTTCTCAAATTATCCGTTTTAGAGGTATTTTCGACATAAATCAATGAACCCAATGTAATTATTGTAATTTTTCATTATTGTAATTTTGTTTATTTTATTTATCATATTTCTTGTATCATTTGTATGCCTTCACATGTAATTGAGCATTAAATCCTACTTCGACATTAATTGTATGATTAAATTACGTGTTAACCGACTTAGTCTAATTCTTCACATGCAAGGATTAAAACTTGGACGTTGCATTGCATGCATATAATCGACGATATATCAAGTATAGATGATGTCCCTAATCATTAGTAGAGGCCGCTATCGAGGCGGGCGGGATTAGGTGTTCGATCAAAAGAGCTTCCTAATACGTACCCTCACCCTTTACTCCAGATCTCTGTGAACATCCGTGTTCATTGGCATCCACGAGAGTCATTCTAGACATAGAATGCTAAGGGTAACGATTGTTTAGTGTTCATGTCATTACTTTGTGTCTTGACATGACACGAGGTATTCGAACGGTTCCAATTTTCCATAAAAATTGGTGGCGACTCCACAAAATGCAAACGCTTGTTCTCTCTCCCAAGCGCCCCCGTGGGCCCATTGTTAAAATTATTTCTCAACCAAACTCCATTATTTTTGTACCATTAGCTTCCCCGTCCCTTCCTCGTTCTTTTAAGGTAAGAAAGCTTTGATTTTGTTGAATTTTCGAAATGGGCATCTTATGACAAACTCGGTTTTGGTGACTCAAACAACCCGTTTTTCCTCCCTTTTTAGTTGAAGACCTCGAATACTGAAGAAAAGCTCGTGCTTTGGATGTTTTCACTCGGGAATTCGAGAGTTAAAGGTAACAGTGATAGGTTACTCGACAAATGTCGAATTTTCCGTCTCTTGTATCATTTTATATGTTCTTTTTCTAATAAAGCTTGGTCCTTTACATTTTTCTTTTGGTATGGTAATTTTTGTCTTGATTTTGGGTGTCTGAAACGGATTGTCTTGGATTCGAAACTTCCGTCATGAACTCTGTTCTCTTGACTCGGGTTTGGGACGGGTAGAGGAGTCTTTCAGACTGTCTTGAGCTTGCCTGTTTACATGGTTAATCCACCCTTGTATGCTTTGAAACCCCATGTCATAGTGTCTCGATATGACCTGTGTTTGAGCTTGGTCTATGCGTTTTTAAGGTGCTGTTTTGGACTGTTTTTAGACGGAGTATGTAGGGGTATGAAGAGTGGATGTGGGTAGTCGAGTGGCTGTTGTTGGGTGGTGTTTTGGGCTGCCCAAATTGGTCCTTGAGCCGTGGCCATGGGTGCCCATGGTGCAAGCTCGAGTTATATTCGAAATAATTAATTTTTGTCTCATATATTATATAGCGCAATCCGTTAATATCGTCACATATTTATTCGGTGGGCTCATTTGATTTAGTTGTTGGGTTCATTTGACCTTATGTTTTGGGCTCTTGAGTTTTATTTGTCGGGCTTACTACGATTTATGGAACGGGCTTACTATTTTCCTTGTTGGGCGCTAGTTTGGTTTAATTAGATTGTTATTAATTTCCGTCTCGTGTTTTATATAAGTAATCCGTTAATTATCGCTCTTTCACACATCCTATTTATTGGGCTTTATATGTTTATTTGGTTGGGCTTGTCATATTCAATCAAGTGGATTTGTCTTTTTAATTTAAGTGGATTTATCTTGTTAATTTAATTGGACTTGTCTAGCTTGCTTGTTGGACTTGTCTTCTTTATTTAATTGGGCTTATCCTAGTCCATTCATTGAATTTCACATGATTTACTTATTGGGCTCATGAATGAGTCATGTGAGCTTGGTCATATTTTATTCCGTAATTTTCATATAACGTAAATTATTCATCATCATTCATTATATCTTATTTAATCGGCATGCTAAACTATAAAATGGAATGTGTAGTAATATAACACAAGTATGAGATATTTATTATAAGTACTTATAGTGAGTCGTCCTCTAGATAATTTCTAGTATTGTTCGGTTGTGAGAGTCTTGGTTCTACCGAATACTAGGGGTGAGCCAGAGGCCCTCTAGTTGTGGTATGATCGTCGGGAGTGATGTTCCCATCCGTACTTATGGTGATGCAGGCCATAAGTATGAATGTGACATTAATCATCTCGTCCCTGAGTCACGGTCCTAGCGGATACTAAGGGTGAGCCATAGGCCCTCTAGTTGCGATAAGGTCATCGGGATTGATGTTCCCATCCGTACTTATGGTGAGATGCAAGCCATAAGTATGAATGTGACATTAATAATCCCGTTCTATGTGCTTGTTTGTTGTGCTTGTTTGTTGTACTTGTTTGTTGTATTTGGCCATGTTCTAAAGGTAACCGCTGAGCTAGATACTTGTTTGTTGTGCCTCGGACATGTTTTAAAGGTAACCTCTGAGTCGGGCACTTGTTTGTTGTATTTGGCCATGTTTTAAAGGTAACCGCTGAGCCAGATACTTGTTTGTTGTGCCTCGGACATGTTTTAAAGGTAACCTCTGAGTCGGGCCCTTGTTTGTTTTATTTGACCATGTTTTAAAGGTAACTGCTGAGCCAGATACTTGTTTGTTGTACCTCGGACATGTTTTAAAGGTAACCTCTGAGTCGGGTACTTGTTTGTAGTATTTGGACATGTTTTAAAGGTAACCGCTGAGCCAGATACTTTATGTGTTGTGCCTCAGACATGTTTTAAAGGTAACCTCTGAGTCGGGCACTTGTTTGTAGTATTTGGGCATATTTTAAAGGTAACCTCTGAGCCAGATACTTTAGAGGTCGTGCCTTGGACATGTTTTAAAGGTAACCGCTGAGCCAAGGTACTTAAGGACTTGTGTCTCAGACATGCTTTAAAGGTAGCCTCTGAGCCGGATGTTTTGCTTATTATGTGGTGTTAGTAGTCCCATTTCATGTATTGTATGTTGTTTGGATTTCAAAGTTGGATGCATCATATGCCTTATCTATGATTGACTACGTATGTTTTGAATGTTAGTCTCATGTTTGAGTGCTTGCATCAAATATTTATATTCATGATGTTGTAATATGTTCTTGTTTATCCGTGTTTTGACATTTTGTGGTTGGGAGGACCTTGAGTTACTCCCCACTGACATTGGCGTTCATGTTTACATGAATGACAGGTGGTGAAGATGCTTACGTGGGGAAGACGTGTGGGCTAGCGAGAACTAAACCCTTGGACCTTAGTTTGCTAGTTTAGAAACCTCTTATTTGTTTATTCGTGGGATATCTTTTCCCCGGTTTCTAGACTTGGGTTATAATAACCTAAGTTTGTCTATTGTAGTATTTGTTTTAATTCTTTTGGCACCCGCGTGTTAATCTTTAACTAGTAATTTAAAAGTTTTTAAAATCTCATAAATTTCCGCTTTAATTTATTAGTTATATTTTCGGCTTTATCGCGGGGTGTCACAATATATGTGCATTTCATTCATTGTATTCCATTGTGTTCATATCGTGTCGTGAGTATTTGTATTATTGAAACTGACGTGTGTTGGTTCTGTGTTAACTGTCACCTTCTAGAATTGGGGTGACCTGTGCTGAACCATATGATATTTCAGTTCATGTGGGGAGTCGTTAGAGTACATGTTGGACTTGGTGATGAGCGAGACATGACCGAGCCACATAGCTTTGCACCACCAAACATCCTCATGTTTATCCCCTATCCAGTTGTAATAACTCTGAACAGTGTATCCTTCAGGCCTTAGTATCCAAGTATTATCCTCAAAACAATCCTGCAGCTGATCTTTTACCTTGCAAATTTTCCTCCAATACCAACTAGTATCAGAAGGAGGAGTATAAGATATAGCCAAGATTGACCTCTTAAATAAACATGATGCACCCATTGAACCCAAAGTGTATCCAGCTTCCTTACTAAGGAAGTATTCCAGTTCACACTCTGCTTAAGGTCTAATCCTCCTTCCTTTTTTGGCATAAAAACTTTTGTCCAGGCAACTCTAGGAGCTTTAGTGTACTCCGTACTCCCTTCCCATAAAAAATTCATGTAAATTGCATCAACTCTATCCAACACCCCTTTTGGCAAAATAAACATGGGTGCCTAATAATTATACAAGGTGGATAGAACAGAATTGACCAACACTAACCTGCCTGCATAAGATAGCTTTTTAGCTCCTAAACTTCTTATCCTTTCAACAATCTTGTCTATAAGCACAGCACAATCCCTCTTCTTCAATCTTCCTGATGTGATAGGCACCCCAAGATATTTGAAGGGTAAAGTGCCTTCCTTAAAACCAGAGACACTCAAAATTTCATCTTTTAGCTGACTTCCAACCCCATTAAAATATGCATTTGATTTCTGAGCATTCATCTTTAAACCAGAAGCAGCAGAAAAAGATGAATAAGCTCTCAGCAGTACCATAATAGAAGTTGCATCCCCTTTACAAAAAAACAGCAGGTCATGTGCAAACATGAGATGGGTGATCTTGAGTTGTTTGCACAAAGGATGGTAACTGAACTTCATCTTCACAGTGGCAACACACAGAATCCTACTTAAATACTCCATACATAGACTAAATAATAGGGGAGAGATTGGATCACCTTACCTCAACCCTCTCTTACCAGGAAAAATCCCAAAAATTTCTCCATTCACTGTTATAGAGAAGGTGGCACTGCTAATGCATTCCATTACTAAGTTACTGAATTGAGGAGGAAACTGAAAGGCAGTCAGGATCTCCTTAACAAATTGCCAACTGACAGAGTCATATGCTTTCATCAGATCCATCTTAAACATGTATCTGGGTGTGCAAGCTTGCCTATTATAAAGTCTAACAAGGTCTTGACACACCAGAATATTCTCAATAATGCTTCTGCCTTTAATGAACCCTCCCTGATTCACACTCACCAGATCAGGCAGTAGCTAACCTTGTACACAGAATCTTGGATATGCACTTATATAGAACATTGCAGCATGCAATTGGTCTAAATTGAGTGACTTGAGTAGGCATAGTACATTTGGGTATTAGAGTTAAAGTGGTAGTATTCAACTGCTTGAGTAGTTTGCCAGATTTAAACACGTCCAAAATGGCTTCACACACTTGATCTCCTATAATGCTCCAGGAATCTTTATAAAATGCACTAGAAAACCCATCAGGGTCAGGTGCCTTATGCTCTGGGATAGAAAAAATAGCTTCTTTGATTTCCAGATTAGTAACAGGCTTCAACAGAATATCTAAAGAGTCTATCACAGCCGAAATACTCGAGAGGGGGGTGAATTAAGTATTTAAAAACTTATGCCCACTTTTTATTTTATATCAATGTAATTAATTACTTAAAGTTTATTGATTAAACTTTAACTAATTAACTAGGTGATTGTGAACGTAATTAAATGAACAAAAACGAAAACTGTAAAGACACGCGGTTTTGAAGTGGTTCAGCTTCACACGTCGAAGCCTACGTCCACTATTCTCGATTAATAATTTTAGTACCTTTCCCCGGATTACAAAATTATCAACCCAACTCGTATAGCTAACTCTAGCTATAAATCAATTTGAATATCACTAGATATTCGATTTGACTATCTTAAGTTACTAAGAAAGCACTTGATTGTTCTTCTAACTGTTCACACAATTGAACGAGTAAGAAACAATATGAAGTACTATTATCTTATAACGTAACCTTAAGAATAATAAGCAATTTTAAGAGCACGACTTTTCACAAGGATTTTCAAAAGCAAAACAAAAAAAATAACTGACTAAAATTAAACTTAAAATTGTTTGCAACAGATTTTAATATTTCGAAAAGCTTATTTAAAATGAAAAACAATCATGTGTATTTATAGTAAAGATGACGATTAGGGTTTAGGCGAAACCCTAATGGATGTTGTGAGATAGAAGATTATTTCACAAGAAATAAATCTTATCTCTTACTTAATTTAATCCATGAGATAATTAAGTTTAAGCAAATAAGATAAAAGTAAATCTTATCTTACCTAAAGTTTATCTTTATGATTTTCTGTTAAGTAAACAAATCAAATCAAATATTATTTAAGATATAAGAATGTCTTACCAAAATATTATTTAGATTTAATTTGATAGATTACTTGTACTAGAGGACTCACCAAACCAAGACAGCTCAAGTCGTGCGGCCGAACCCTTGGCCGTGTCTAGCTAGGTCGAAAATCCAATCCTTGGATTAGGGTTAGGTCAAATTATCAGCAAACCCTAGGTAGCATGACGACCCATAAGTCGTTTTACTAACCAATAGAGAAATGCGAAAAGCTCAATATAACAACCCATATTTCATCTCTATCATATACACACATGATTTTGAAATATATTTGAAGAATTTTATCTTTTGAAAATGATTTTAAAACTATTAAAATTGTGCCATAAAGTTGCTACTCAAAGTTATAGTAGAACCAGCTATAACCTTAAGCTTGATAAGTAAAGTTATAGGTGAAATAGCTATAACTTTACTTTCACAATATTTCTTCTTAAGATACCGTTACTAGATGAAGACCTAAACTAGCTAATCTTCCTGGAGATCTTCAGAATAGGATCTTCTCTTTATCTTGATCATAAGCTCTTCATCTTGAGCTTGTTAAAGACTTGATCGAGCCTTTTGCTTGAATGACCATCATACTTGAAACTTGTTATAGTTACTATGACGCTTTAGGAATCTTCAATGTTATAACCCAAGATGTTATAACATTACTTGAATGATGCTTCACAAATCTTCAATGTTATAGCTAAGGATGCTATAACATTACTTGTAACCTAAGCCAATCTAATGAAGACTAAACAAACGATTACGATCAAAAGTATATATAATATGAAGCACATACTTGTCATTATCAAAACTTAAACATATAACTATATGGTCCAACAAATTCCCCCTTTTTGATGATGACAAGTCTCTTACGATTTGTGACTAAGTGTAAGTTCCCCCTCAACATAATACTATAAAAGTCATAGTCAGTTGAACGCAAGAACAATCACTTATATACAAAGTATAGCATCTAAGGACCTTAAGAGATTAAAGGTTCTGACAAGTAGCAAGCTTAGGCAAATACTTAAGTCACGATAATTTTCTTCCCTCTCTTGACAGCATCGAAAAGACAAGAACAAACATAAAACAACTAGAATAATATAGATCGAGACATCTATTAATCATGCAAAGAGATATTATAAAACAAGAAAGTAATCTACGATAAGCATGCCAAATATAAGATAAGTCTACTACAAACCAAGTAGTCTAATTGCCAATGGGCCGAATAGAATAACAAGTTATAAAGCCTAATGGGCCGAATAGAAAGATAAGCCAAAATGGGCCGAATTAGACAATTATCCAAAATAGAAAGTTTAATAAAAAAGAAAAGCAAGGAAAGGATGGTAGCGGGTTTAAGGATAGTCGCATTTCACGACATTTGGGTTCACGTAACCAGGGCGAGTCCTAAACTCAAGAGAGTCAAGACGATCAAAGCACGAACGGACATGGTTAGCTTTTGTCGTGAGGCACGTCTCGAAATTAAGCATCTTCAAGGACAAGGCTTTAGTAGCCTCGTAAATAACCCGCGTGTCCTCATGCATAGCCTTCCCTTCACGCCAAATTTCCCCTCCTTGACTAGCTAAGTTAGCCAATGACCCGGAATGATGAACACACTCCTTAGCCGCCGTAGCCGCATCTTTAGCCATAGAATCAACACGAGCTTCCAACCCATGCAAATAAGATAAGACCTCGGCATGATCCGAACCATTCAAACCCGAAGCCCCATTCTTTTATTGACCCAAACCCGAGACCAACTCCGCAAACAACTTGTTTTGAGCATCCAATTTTTCACAAATACTCGCCATAAACGAGTCCAATTTTTGCTCCACAACCGACACCACATCCGAAGATTTTTCCACCACATTACCCTTTGCCAAAAACATCAAATCGGGTCCAATTGCTCCTATTTTCATAAACTTAAGATGGGTGTCACACATCTCATCTTTTACCATTACACCATAGCTAGAAGACCCGACCACCCCTTTTTGTTCCAAAAGCCGAGAGATCCACATCCCAAATGGCAAGTCTAAAGTAGTATACAATTTCTCCTCGGTGATGGAAATGCTTGTTTGAACGATTCGATGAAAAACAGGACGAGGAAGACTAACCTTAGTCCCTTCAAGCCACTTTGAGACCAATACCATTTCATAACTTGACAATTTATCACGACCACCTCTCCTCGGGACAACCGTGTTCCAAAGAAAGTTTAAAAAGAATTTTAATTTAGGAGTAAACGGTCCCGCTAGCATATTACTCAACCCCGTAGCATCAACATCAAAAGACCTTTTAATTTTGAGCTTTTCTTCCTCCGTCACATCTCCCCATTCCACACTTGGGTTTATTTTGATCCCATCATCAGGAACCGAAAACAAAGTACAAAAATCGGCAAGGGAGATTTTGACTTCGGATTCATTGACCATTGCATGAAACACATTATTTCTCATGGAAACCGAAGAATAAAACTGAATTATCTCAATCAGATAGACCGGACCAACAAAAGAGCTAACCATTTTCCATTCTTGAAAGGTTAAGAAATCTTTGAAAAATTGTAAAGCTTCAATTGTTCCATACCACTTCTCAGAATATGACCGACCGCCATGAATACCATATCGCATAACATTGTTGACTCGGGTCCTTTCATTCGCGGTAAGTCTAACCTTATCAAGACCCGATGATGTTGCATTCGGCATATATTCACGGAACATTGCTCTTTGAGGACCTTCTTGATTGACCACCACCTCGGTTTCCTCCACCGAAACTTCAAACCCGACAACCTTCTTCTTACCTTTGTTTAGCTTTCATCTTTTCCCTTCGAAGTTAGGATCAACCTGGTTATGTTCGGAATTGGTAGAGTTGTGGTTTGATTGAGGTAAGGGAGTTTTTATAGGAACAAAAAGTTTTGTTGCATGGTGGTTTGGAGGACCCGGTCCGAGTTATGGACCGAGTTGAGGGTGAGTGAAGTCGGGTTGAAGGAGGAGTCATGATGGTGATTTGATCTTTGGAGGTTGAATGTGAAAAGGTATTAAGAAAAGTAAATTTTGAGAGTTGTGAGGTGATTGTGACGGATAGAGGCGGGTTTTAATGGTTTTGATAAAGGTGAATTATGGTAAGTAGAGGTTATGTGAGATTAGGAAAAGGGGGAGAGTGGTGTGTAGGATTAGGTAAGTAGATTTTGTAGGATTTTTTTTATTTACTTACCTTATAATAAGATAGAGTAGGAAATATAATCTAGGGTAAATCTTTTGTGAGATATGGTAGGATAAATTTTGGCAAAAGATAGAATTTCGGTGAAAAGGATATAAAAGAATAATTTGTTACCGACTTTATGGTTCGTAATAAAACATAAGATATACATGACTAGCAGACGGAATATTCTCATAATATAATATAACATTTAACACAAATAAACTTGCAACGAAAAATACGGACACAGTCATACAATCTTGTCAAATCTAGTCAGTCATACGGAGAATAAATATTTGTGACAAGTTTAGTTGCCACCGATTAAACCAATTTCTAACCGTAAAATCTCAAAACGTTCTCTAGCCAATGCTTTGGTAAAAATGTCAGCCCATTGTTTTTATGTACTACAAAATTCAAGTCTTATGTTGCCCTTATCTACATGATCAAGTAGAAAATGGTGTCTAATGTCTATATGCTTAGTTCGTGAGTACTGTGCAGGGTTCTTAGATATAATTATAGCACTCGTATTATCCCATAAAATAGGTATGCAACCGACATTAACACCGTAATCACATAACTGTTGCTTAAGCCATAAAAGTTGAGAACATACCAATCGAGCGGCAATGTATTCGGCTTCAGCTGTAGATAATGCAACGGAATTTTGCTTCTTTGACCCCCACGTAATAATACACGGTCCAACAAACGTGGCTATGCTGGAAGTACTTTTTTTGTCAAGTGAACAACTTTCATAATCTGCATCTGAATATCCTATGAGATCGAAATTACACTCAAGAGGATACCACGGATATAATTTAGATGTACCAATTAAATACTTCAAGATTCTCTTAACTGCAATCATATGCGATTCTTTAGGGCATGATTGAAACCGAGCACATACGCATACACTAAACATAATATCCGGACGACTTGCAGTTAAATAAAGAAGTGAGCCAATCATACCTCGATAAGTCATCTCATCGACACACTTACCATTTTCATCCAAAGTCAACTTCTTATCCGTACCCATAGGAGTTGGCTTAGAATTAGATTTTTCCATACCGTACTTCTTTATTAGCTCCTTGATGTATTTATGTTGGTGTATCATGATTTCTTCAGGGGTTTGTTGAATTTGGAGTCCAAGGAAGAACTTGAGTTCTCCCATCATGCTCATCTCGAATTCTGAGGTCATTAATTCTGAAAAATAATTGTATAAACGATTATTAGTTGAACCAAAAATAATATCATCAACGTAAATTTGCACTACTAATAAATCGGAATTCTCAGTTTTCAGAAATAGGGTTTTGTCGACAGATCCTCTTTTAAAACCACTTTCAAGAAGATATTTTGACAATCTGTCGTACCATGACCTTGGAGCTTGTTTCAAACTATACAAGACTTTATCTAATTTGAAAACTAGGTTTTGAAACTTGCTATCGAGAAATCCTGGAGGTTGTTCGACGAAAACCTCCTCATTCAAATAACCGTTAAGAAATGTTGTCTTAATGTCCATTTGTTAAAGTTTAATTCCTTTATGAGCAGCAAATGCTATTTATAATCTAATAGCCTCAAGTCTGGCTACAGGAGCGAATATCTCATCATAGTCAATTCCTTATTGTTGATTATACCCTTGTACAACCAATCTGGCTTTATTTCGTACAATAACTCCTGTATCGTCCAACTTGTTTCTAAAAACCCATCTTATACCAATAACCGTTCGGTCTTTAGGTCTTGGAACCAAATGCCAAACTTTGTAACGTTCGAACTATTGAAGCTCTTCTTGCATAGCAACGATCCAGTCTGGTTCTGCAAGTGCTTCTTTGATATTTGTTGACTCAATGGTTGAGAGAAAGGATTAGAACGAACAAAAGTTGTTAAGTCTTCTACGAGTTCGAACACCTTCATTTAGACTTCTTAGGATGGTTTCCAATTGATGAGAGTCCTTATATCTCCATTTCTTAGAAACAGGAGGCACATCTTCATCTGAACTAGTCTCGCCTTCTTCAAATGATTGGGATTCAAGCCTTGTTCCCTCTTAATCTAATCCTGGGGTTATAACAGAATAAGTTATAACATTGGTCCTAGTTCGTTGATTTGGAGTTGATGTTATAGCTTCATCAGTTATAACTTTATCCTCAAATTGCTTAGATTGAGAAGAGGTTTTAGTATCATCAACTAAACTCTCGGTTCTCTTTCCTTTATCATTCGAAGGACTTCCTTGTTCATCATTTGTGCCCTCAATTTCTTTATCTTCCTCGTCCAATTCTGAAAGATCATCCCTGGATAGGCGGAAATCAGGTTCATTCAAATCTTCTTCCTCATCCTGTTCAGCTGGATCCGCCTCTACTTCTTACCTTCATTGGGCCACATAGATCCATATGCACGAATTCTAGTGGTTCCTTGGTACTTACCATTCTCTTGGGTTTGAACGATGATCTAACATGTTTGCAACGAGCACATTAGTCATATAAGATTTCTTGATAGAATTTGATTGAGGGGAGTCCTTCCACCAAATCCCATTTCTTTAGCTTATTCAACGTTGTTGAATTTATGTGTGCAAATCTGTTGTGCCAAAGACACGGATCATCTGTCATTACTTTCATGCATGTGAATGAATTAGTAGAAATATTATTTAGATCAATCATATAAACATTCCTTCTACGATGTCCTTCAAGCACAACACTACTTGTTCCTTCAATTATTATTCGACAAGAATCTGAATGAAAGAAAACTTTATTTCCTTTGTCACATAATTGAGAGATACTCAGTAAATTGTGCTTGAGACCACTAACCAGATAAACATCACTAATAATATGAGAAGAAGATATTCCAACTTTACCAACACCGATGATTTTACCCTTCTTGTTATCTCCAAATGTGACCTTACCTCCATCGAAGGGCTCAAGTAAAAGAAATAAATTTACATCTCCAGTCATATGCCTTGAGCATCCACTATCAAGGTACCATAAATTATTTTCTTTCACTACAACCTGCAAAATAATCACTAGTAGAAAAACCCCCTATAATGGCGGTCATAAATAGCCTTTTTATGGCGGTTTTTATAAATTATGGGTGCGCCGTATATCACGGGGTTGTTTAGCCTTTACGGCGGTTGTACAACCGCCACAATAGCTTAGCTACAGTGGCGGTTTTTCAACAAAACCGCCATTATAGGCTTAGATAAAACGACGGTTCTTACACAAGAACCGCCACTGTAACTCATATATAGTGGCGGTTATTGTTTGAAAAACCGCCACCATAGGTATTTAAATAATATCATACTGCACCACTATAGGTAAGCACAACGACGGTTGTTTTAATAGAACCGTCGTAAAAGGTAAAAAAACGACGGTTGTTGTTACAGAACCGCCATTATAGGTAATTATAACATCGGTTGTTAGGCAAAGAACCGCCATTAAAGGCAAAATATTTTTGAAATATTTAATTTTTTCACGTCGTTTCTGAAGGAACCGTCGTAAAAATTATTTATATTTTTTTTAAAATAATAATTAATTTTCTACGGAAATTTCAGCAGCACCTCCCCATAAATTTGATAATTCCAAATATTATATGAACACAATAAGACCTGTCAAAAGAAATGTAACCACATTTATAGTATTCCTAACAACACACGTCCAGCAACAAACTTACATCAATCTCGCATCACATCCAACATAAAAATAACATCAATATCATTATTGTCAAAGATGCATATCCAAGTGTATGAAAAATACATGCCTTAGTTGATAAACTAATCTATAAGTTCTCTAAACATTTAGTAGCCCACTCTTCTTTGATCTCATAAATATCGCCACTTGACATGCTTGATTCCTCCATAAGCTATAGTTAACAAATAGGTCAATTAGTAAGAACATAAATCAACAACTAGCTAGATAAATAAATCATACCAAGAACGGAAAGAAGATATACCTTCACAAATTCTTCTTCCTTTTTACTTGAAAAGTAAAAAGTTATGTTATACATCCATTTCATAACATAATAACCACACTCGTAATCCTTTGGTTGTTGAGGACACTAAAATTTATAGAAAAAAATATGATATTAGTTATGTAATATATAAAATGTAATTATAATTCAAAGTTAGTTGTTAAAATATAGTAGATCATATTTCACTTACCAAGATATCATCTTTGATGATGAGTTTATTATTCTTTCTATCGAAATTTCGCCTTCCGCCTTGCATGCAATGTATTGACCAAGCGTTTTGGAGTCTTTTTTTATGTCCAATCTCTTTTTTTTTATGTCCAATCACTTAACAATTAATTCATAATTCATTCTGATATTTATACTAAATTAATGAACAATAAAATTTACTTACGTATTCTTCTATCACGTTCAGTGTTTGAGGTAGAGGAGCATTAGATGATGGAGTATGTGCTTTAATCCATAAATAACCCCGATCATTGATGCGTTTAGTTACTGAACTAAACACTTCTTTGACAAGAAGGGGATCAGCATCATCATTATCCAATTTCTTTTGCCAAAGTTCTTGCACAAGTTCTTCTTTGTACCATTTTTCTCTCTTTACGGCATATCCAGATCTTCCCAAAAAATGTGGATGCTTGTTATGCATTTGGGAGGCCTGAGCCTTTGCACTTTTTTCCTACGATTTGGTCACATATAATTTTGCATCACAATACAAATTACTTTCTTTAAACACTAAATAACTTAACTATTACATTAATCAATACTCACCAAGAAGCTCTTATCCCTGCGTTGGTTTTTAAATTCTTCCCAAACATCTGGCTTAATTTGATCATATTTACCAACAGGAGAATCGCCGACTACTTTTCCATCCTTATGTTTCATGGTCTTGGTAATGTAAGTGCGTGTTAATGTACACCTGAATTCTCTGAATGCTTTTGACATAATCTTTAGAACATCCGTTTTATTCGTGTCATCTTTAATCTTCCATGTGATCTACACAAGAAAAATAAAAACAATATCCAACCGATAATAAATTTCATACCAAACTCAGTAAGACAAAAACTAAACATTCAAATTATCAAATTTATTTGTTTTTCATACCTTTACTTCTTTCCAAAGTGTTTCTTTTTCGCCCAATGGTACCTTTCTCCAATCATTGTATGTGATCTTAATATTTTTAGCTAAAACACCGATGTCAGTGACAAATTTGTCATGGTATTTCCCCACTGGCTTACCATACTCATTAAAATCAATAGACAGGTCTGTTGGATTTACTTCTTTTAAGTTCTTTCCAGTTGTCACGCCTCTCGTTTTTTGCCCTGGACCAGAGTCATTGACCTCATTTTCACTCATGTCGAGCACCTGAAATAAATAGAAATTTATTAAAAAACAGAAAGTGGACACCATGGCTATTCAGTTTATAAATGCACAATTATTCTTGCTCGAGAGAGCCAAGATAAAAGATGCGGGGAAAAATAAAGGACATGTGGAACTCCTAGCTTGCATCGATAATCTGAAACTATCATGTGTATATGAAAAACTCTGTATGGTCCGAGTATCAACCTGTTGCTATGAATGGATTCATGACAGAAACCTCGGGTTGAGTGGTATAGGTCTATTAGGTGTCCTATGGCGCAACCCAAGCACTCTTTTATTTCTTGGTTGGTCTCTCATCGAGGCTCGATCTTTGAAAGATAAGGCGATGCGGCTCCAGGTTCTTATTTTTGCAGATGATGATCCGTGCTGCGTGTTTTGCAATTGATTTACCATTTCAGTGAGTCTGTTTTGCAATTTATTTGTTTGTTGGCTAGGGACTGATCTACTGCACACTAACATTCTGAATGTTATGGCTTATAAGTTATGATCATGCTAAATTGCTAAGTACTATTTCTACTGTGGAAGTGTGAAAAATCAGTAGGGTTTATATTCTTCTAATTCGCTCAAAATAGATATAGGCATATAGCTATCCAACTATCCATCCATGTCAGACTTGAGAAGTTCGCACCTTGATCAGTTTCTTGTGGACATGAATTGTTCAGGGTCTGGACCTGAAAGTTGTAGATAATGTTGAAGAGGCCGAATATATGGAAGAGTTAGTGGAACAGGAGTTGAAATATGGGCATGCCATTTTTGTGATCAATTAAAGGGAAAATGTTAATGACAATCCAAGGAAGAAATTACTTGAGCAAAGAACATTAAAACATAGCATTTCTGTTTTGATTGCAGAATTATGGTCATTTTGTTTGCTCCATATCTTGAGTTTTACTTGGTCAAAAATTATGTTCTTTATATTTATAAAATCTTGAGAATGTCATCTTTCTCATGGACTTGGAATGGTCAAGTTTAACCGTGTGGATTTTCCTCAGTAATCCCTCAAAGACTGGCATGATTACATATTCCAGTTACAGCATTTCTGACCTGAACTTACTAACAGTTTAATACCTCAAGATCCAGGCCATGTTCTTGCGTGAGTACAGTTGGATATTATAGCCAGCTCATTTAGCTTCGATTTGGTATATGGGTCATCACGTGGTTCATCTTGAGTCAAGAGTTATGCCCTCTGAAAACTGCCACTGCTTGCTGAAATGTACAGCACAGGTTCAGCCTGACCTGTCAGTACTAAAATGATCATACCTCTCAAACCAGGCAACACCTTGGCATGATTCCAATTGGATATGGAAGGTAACTCATTTAGCTTTCGTTTGGTATATGTGGGGCATGCTAGTTCATTCTGAGGAGCAAGTTATGGCGTCTGCAAGATGGGACTGATTTCAACAAAGTTATGCGATGGTCTGTTTGGGCACTTGTGTGTAACAAGGGCTTTGAGACATTCTTACATTACTCAAATTAGAGACTCGCATAGAGCTTATTAAGACTCTTAACGGTGTATCAGCAGGGAAGGTAAATATGTTCGCTTAGGGATAGATATATGTTCATACTTGTTTGGGCTAAAAATAGCGTAATAAAGAAAGCTCACTTAGTAAAATAAAGATTATAAAGAAGAGGGAAGGAGGAAGGAGGAAGGGAGCCCGCGGTCAGGAAAAGGGGAGATGGGCTTGAGAAGGATCAAGAGCCCATCGTGGGAGGTACCCGCGTTAAAGAAAAGGGTGTCAGGGAGAAGTCAGGGAGAAGTTAAGGAGATCGGGGAGAATTGGTAAGGGAATTCGGATTTGGAAAGAAGTCCTTATGGAAGTAATATTCCCTTTCCATATTCAAGGTAGGACATATCTAGGGTTCTCACCCTATAAATAGCAAAGGAAGGAAATCAAGAAGGGCATTCATTCACTCATCCATATATTCATTCAAGATTATATTCAAGACAACCACATCACAGCATACCATTCACAAATATACACCGTACGTGATCTTGCAGGCCTGATACCTAACGCAAGCAAGATTAGCATAAACGTTATCATTGTAATCATCCTCCTATTCATATAGTGCAATACTTAGTGGTAGTCCCTCCCGCATGATTGTTCCCACATTGGGTTTTCGCGTCACCAAAATCTTACGTGTTAATTTACATTGCGCACTTATTTCCCGTTTACTTATTGACATATAAATCATCATACAATCAACCAACGAATATAGACTACATTGACCCTAAATCGACTTAGGTAAAAAAGACCTAAACAGTTTAGCGCCTACCGTGGGGCATTGTGGTCGTCAATCGTTGATATTCTGAATATACAATGGAAAAGCAAGTATACGAAGCCATGTCGGGAGCGGCGACCATCGCCACCACCATCGTCTACCCAAAGTCCAACATCGACGGTGGCCACGCAGCTCCGGACATACCCCAAGAATCATACCGACAACAAAAGCCTCTCTACCTCCCGGGACCCTGTTGTCTCGGCCAGACGGATCGGACAAAGGAACATCAAGCTCGGGCGTCACTCCGCCGCCTGATCCCCCACGCAGTTACGCTCGGCGTGGAAAATCTTGAGAAAGCTATGGAAAACATGAGAGAAGATCAAAGAAGAGCGAGATCTTTGAGGTAAGAAGGAGAGATAGAGAGCTCTGGGCACAAATTGATCTCTGAAGTGATCCAAAGACTCAAAGCCAAACAAGACGGTGAAGGAAGATTTCCTTTGGTAGATCCGACCTTGGAGTGGCGGCGGCGGCGGATACCGGTGAAATAATTACAAGATTGGATTTGGCTATGACACCATCAGATGGAAGGATAACCCCACGAGGGTTAGGATACCTCACGCCAGATAGCTGGCAGCCAGCCAGCTGCGTAGGGATACAAACTTGATTCAAGCGAAAGCCACGAAGCACGCGGGGGACACAGAATCGTCCATGGGGCGGGGAGAGAGCATTGGAGAATACAATACCAGATTTAACAATGAGAAGGTAGCGATGCGAGAGTGTGATATCTCAACAGCAGTAGAAGCCCTCAGAAGAGGCCTCCACCATGACTCTGATCTATACAAGCAGCTGACTATACATCCTTGCCATAGTTTCGAAGCAGTGCAGGAGAAGGCATCTGCCGCGATCAGACTGGAGGAAGATATCCTAGCGAGCCGCTTACAGAGCACGCCAAGTATTTCTAGTACTTGACCATGGAGAAATCGGGAAGAAAGCAAACCACCAACAAGAAGGACGAGAGATACGAGGCCATATGAGAGGAGTCAACGAGAATCGAGGAAAACCAACTACTCCCCACCTTGGCGAATATGGGTTCACTACAGGTATCGAAGGAATCTTGAAGGCACTTAGAGAGATGGAGAGGAGTCGGTGGCCTAACCCACCGAGTATGAGAGCAAGCTGGAGAAAGGATAGCAAGAAGAAGTGCGAATTTCATCGTGATATTGGGCACAATCCGAGGATCGTTATACATTGAGAAGAGAGATCAAGCGCTGTACGAACAAGAAAAGCCGAGCCACCATTTACCACGTGGGGGCAAGCGGCGAGGATAAGGTAGGCTCGCCAAGCCGTGAGACCCACCCACATGCACTAAAATTATAAACGTGATAACAAAGCGGCTCAAACTTAAGCGGCGACATACTCGGCGACTAAGAGGCATGCCACCGAGACCAAAGGAGACAGAGACCGGCCAATTCTTGCAGAATATCTCACGGTGATCGCGTGATCGGCTTCGATGAGGGAGATACATACGATGAAAGAGAACACCAAGATGCACTTATTATCACCTTGTCAATGGCCAACCGCACGAGAAGAAAGGTCTTGGTAGATACGGGAAGCTCGGTCAACTTAATCATCTTTGAAAACCATAGAAAACATGGGATTTAGCGAGAAGGATTTCTGAAGAAGACTATTCCGCTAGTAGGCTTCAAATGGGAAACAACCACTCGCTAGGTGAGATAGTCATCCCAACTTATGTGGGAGGAGTCAACAAGCAAGTCAGTGCACTGGTTATAGATGGCCCCTCTACTTACAACGTCATCCTAGGAAGACCATGGCTGCACCGGATGAAAGCAGTCCCTTCAACATATCACCGGTGCATAAATTTCCCCACCCCATGGGGAGTAGAAATGATAAGAGGAGATCAGGAGGAAGCTAGAGGCTGCTACATGAAGGCACTCAAGGGCACCTTGCCGGCCCTCCCGCATAGCAATTCTGAGCGACCTATCCCAGACGAATACATCGAGCCCCCCAAAGAAGAGTGGACAGATTAACCTGGATAAGTTGCACCCAGAGAGAACCGTGCTCATTGGAGCGGGATGTACGAGGAGCTTACGACGGCTGACTAGTCAAATTCTTACAAGATAACATGGATTGCTTTGCATGGTCACACGATGATATGGTAGGCATAGATCCATCCATCATAACACACAAGCTTAGCGTAGACCCAAAGTGTAAACCCATACAAAGAGAGAAGGAGAAAGTTTGCGGCGAGAGAGAAATAAGGTAATCAACCAGGAAGTAGACAGACTATTTGGCAAAAGACAAAGAAGATAAGAGAAGTGAAATACCGAGAATGGTTGTCTAATGTAGTGGTGGTGCCTAAAAAGAATGGGAAGTGGAGAGTATGTGTGGACTTTACCGATCTCAACAAAGCATGTCCCAAAGATCCATTCCCGTTGCCTCATATTGATGCAATGGTAGATGCAACAATTTGGACACGAGATGCTAACATTTATGGACGCATGGAGTGGATACAATCAGATCAAGATGGATCCTGCAGATCAGGAGAAGACAGCATTTATGTTCGAGAGAGGAATATATTGCTACAACGTCATGCCATTCGGCCTAAAGAACGCAGGCTCCACGTATCAAAGGCTGGTTAACCGCATGTTCAAAGAGCAAATAGGAAGAACCATGGAGGTGTACATTGATGATATGGTGGTGAAGTCAGAAAAAGCCAAAGATCATATGCGGCATCTAGCAGAAACATTCAGCACCCTCAGGGAATACAAGATGAAACTAAACCCATCTAAATGCACCTTCGGGGTATCTTCTGGCAAGTTCTTGGGCTATATTGTGACTCAAAGAGGAATAGAAGCCAGCATCGAGCAGATCAAAGTGTCTTACACTGGAATCACCCGAGAAGCCTAAAGATGTTCGAGATTATTTGGAAAGGTAGCGACCCTGAACAAGGTTCATTTCAAGATCTTGAGACAAATGCGAGGCTATTTTACGACGTGCTAAGGAAAAGCAGAAGTTTGAGTGGACCGTTGAACACAAGCAAGCCTTGAGAGACGAAGCACTATCTCGTGCCCGCCACTTCTTTGTCAAAACCAAAGCCAGGAGAACCATTATTCATATACCTAGCCGTCACGAAGTAGCGGTGAGTCTTTGTCTGGTCGAGAGCAAGAAAAGGAACAGAAGCCAGTATACTACGTGAGCAAGTCTCTGCTGCCGGCAGAGACCAGGTACACATCCCTTGAAAAGTTAGTACTAGCATTGGTAGTAGCATCTCGCAAACTGCGTCCCTATTTTGAGTCACACATCATACATGTTGTGACAAACTACCCGCTAAAAGCTATCATAAGGAAGCCTGAACTGTCAGGAAGAGTGTCTAAATGGTCAGTACACCTCAGTGGATACGACATCCAATATGACCCTAGAACAGCAATTAAATCACGAGCCTTTGGCCGACTTCGTGTCGACTTGGTCCGGCCATCCAGAATCGCGATACCGAGATCCTCACTTTAGAAGGAAGTAAGCAGGGCAGAGGTCGGCGGATGCATATCGACGGAGCCTCCAACCAAAGGGGCGGTGTAGGATTAATTCTGCGATCACCACGGGGAGATCGATAGCACAAGCTGTAAGATGTGAATTCAAGGCAACCAACAATGAAACGGAATACGAAGCCTTGATATTGGGAATGAAGCTAGCTCTGGAGCTAGGGGACAGACACCTGCTCATATCCAGTGACTCTTTGTTAATAGTCAACCACGTGAATGATGAGTTTATAGCCAGATATTCGAAGATGATTGCATACCTGAAAGTAGCAAAGGAATTAAAACAAAAATTCGAAACTTGCAAGCTTAAACAGGTTCCCAGAGACCGAACGTGGAAAGCGGACGCCCTAGCAACCACTGGGGGCAACATTCAAACCAACGAGCTATACAAACATTCCAATAGCACATATCTTTGGAACCTTCTATCCGAAGCGGAGGCGAAATAACGAGAGGTGAAGCTGGAGGATCCACAAAGCAAAAAGGAAATCAGCGATTCTGAGAGGAAGGTGAGAGCTCTCGGCCAAACAGCATGCACGACCAAGTAGCCGACCCAATGACGATCGGCGCGCACACTTTACCTAGGATGGCTGCGTCATAACAAGCTACCAGACGATAAGAAGGAAGTGAGAGCTTTTAAAATAAAGGCTTCCAGGTTCATACTCATTGATGATACACTATACAAAAAATCGCTAGCAGATCCCTACCTACGGTGCCTGGACAAGGAAGAAGCACAGACTGTGTTGCATGCTCTCCACAGTGGCGAATGTGGAAACCATGCGGGGCGGGGAGTCCGGCAAATAAAGCCCTCGAGGACAGGGGATACTATTGGCCTACAATGAAGGCGGATGCAGCAGAGTACGCACGAAAATGTGACGCCTGCCGACTCTCAAGACCAATGATTCACCGGCCAGTGAGAACCTATGCACCCTATTATTTTCTCCTGGCCATTCATGGCATGGGGCATGGACATAGTAGGCCCTCTACCACGGGCCACAGGAAATAGAACCTGGATGCTAGCAATGACAGATTACTTCTCCAAGTGGATAGAGGCAGAAGCATTCACGGAAGTAAAGGACAAACAGGTCATCTCATTCATAAAACGAAACATCATCTGCAGATTTGGTATCCCATCAGAAATCATATGTGACAATGGCTCACAATTCATCTCAAACGATACTGAAGGATACTGTGCCAGGTGGAACATCACCTTAAAAAAGTCAGCACCCAGGACTCCAAAGTCCAATGGACAAGCTGAATCCAGCAATAAAATCATTATGGACAATCTGAGAAGGAGGTTACAGGAGTTAGGAGGAAAGTGGGCAGATGAATTGCCACTAGTATTGTGGTCAGACAGAACAACACCAAAGATAGCAACAGGTCAAACACCCTTCAGACTGGTGTTTGGCGCGGAAGCGGTCATTCCATCGAAGTTCTAGTTCCCACTCAAAGGTATGAAAATATGACGAGGGGCGAACAATGCGAGAGATGACCGAAGCACGGGGCACATTGACGAGTTGCGAGGAAGCGCAAAAATCCGTCCGTCGCCTACAAACAGTCAGTGGCCAGGAGTTATAACAAGAACGTAAAAATCAGGCTCCTGGAGGTAGGAGACCTGGTTCTCCGAGAGGTGTTCCAGAACACCAAGAATCGAAAAGCAGGCAAATTCGCCTACAAATGGGAAGGACCATACCAGGTAGAAGGAGTTGTTGGCCATGGTGCATACAGACTGATGACTATGGACGGTCAAATCATTCAACGCCCATGGAATATACTTCACCTGAAGAGATATTACTTTTAATAATAAGTAGACTCTAGTTTTCAGAATAATGTACTATGAGAAGCCAAATCATTTTTAAAGATAAAATAAAAAAAATAAAATTCGGTAGTAGGCATACTGCCAGTTTCACTCTTATTTCTGGTGTCTTTAGTTGTTTTTTTAACTTTAAATTACTATTGGATGGTGTGGTCTGGCAGCGTCCTGGGACCACAATTGCTCTGGTACCCCATGAGATGGCGGCAATGTACTTCACACCATTCGATAGATTTTTTCTATTTTCGGGCTTCTCTAACTACATCACTTTGAATTCCTCGGTATCTATGGTACTTTGAAAGGATGTCTAGCAGATCATCAACCGCCAACGCGGGGTGACAAGGCACATGGCACTCCAATATGCCTAACCTACTTTCTCCACAAGGAGCACCCTCACCAAAGTGACTGTGGAACATACGAAAGAGAGCCTGGGTGACAAGTGAATACGCTTATCCGGCTACCCCCGATACCACCCCCGGACGTAGCTCGCACTAATCGCACTTAATCGGGGCTCCGGCATGCATGCAAAAACGAACATGGAACGTAGGGATATCTGCGCTAC
This sequence comes from Silene latifolia, assembly GCF_048544455.1. Lineage (NCBI taxonomy): Eukaryota > Viridiplantae > Streptophyta > Magnoliopsida > Caryophyllales > Caryophyllaceae > Silene > Silene latifolia. The sequence continues at coordinate 82,195,050 of NC_133531.1, forward strand.
CGAGAATCTGCAGCGTCTCCATTTGGTCCTAGAATGACGATAAACTTGCCTCAATGACGCCACTGGCTTTGGCATAAAATGAGACAAACACACCTTGCGTCATGAACAAGGTTAAGTAGTCCACAAACTGCGGCATACGCCTAAATCAGCCAGCCGGGTGACACGGCAGCTAGCTTGGTCTGGATCAGTCTCTTGGTGGCAGGTGGTCTAAATCGGCCCCACAGGTTGACACGGTCACTCCTCTTTACATTGCGGCATACGCCTAAATCGCCATCGGTGACACGGCAGCCTAGCTGAGTCAGAATGTTAGCCTTCTCGGGGTGACAAGACTCGCCTAAATCGTCAGACGGTGACACAGAGAGACTTCCTAAAAACAGGAGAATAAACAACAAACACACGATATGTAAACTAAAACCTTGCCAAACTATGACAAGGGGCATTTCAAAATATGGCCAAAATACGGCCCCAAGTTTAAACCGCCACCTTGGCGGAGCAAGCACAAAAACAAGTTTAAAAACTTACAAAGTCTGCCACCTCTGGGCCAGACTGCCAAAAAGTTTATCAAAACATAAAAAACTTAATTGTCGGTCACATTAATGACCTCCACCTCACAGTACCTCCTCTGCTTCTTGACCATTCATTTAGTCTTGCACCAGCTTGCATATCCTCGGCCGCCATAGCTCCTCGAGCTCCGTCGCGAAACATCCGGGACATTCCAAAGCATCACCCCCAAGACTGCTCGGCCAACGCAGGAGAATTCACCTCACCAACCTCAGGCATCAGTGATACTGTCGTTTCGTACCAAAAATAAAATACCTAGATTACTGCTAACAGAAGTCAGCGGCAAGTAGGGTCGATCTCCACAGGGAGGCGGTGTACTATCTATTTGTCTGTTGATCTGTCTAATGTCACTAATGGGGGTTTTGAATTGATTGTGTTGACTAAACTAAAGACTAAAGCAAGAGAAATAAAAAAGAGAAATTAACAGAAGAAGAAGGGTAGTATGCTAAGAGTCGGTCCACCGTGGCAGCTATTGGATCTTATACTATCGAGAATATTAAGGCGATTAGACTATTGATAAGAAGAGCTATGGTCGTCACCTTTCGGTCCTTAAACCGCCCTAGAGCGTAAACAGCTTAACTTTCGCCCTCACTGCAATACCCTATTGTAATTAAGCAAGCCTTCCCTTCCAATCTTTCGATCCAGGTCGGGGTTAACTAAATTTATGGGTCTCCTGCATGCATACATTTGACCGGATAACAATTAAATTGCCTAATACAATTCCTATCGCAAGGCTAATCTATTTAATACAATTAAAACATCGCTACCACGGCTTCCCTAATCCTAACATACTAAGGGGAAATTAGCTACTCATGGGAATGGGGGAAACAAGAATTAAAGCAAGAATAATAAACATTAAATAATAATTAAAGAAGAAAAGAGAAGAAGGAAATACTGAATTAAGTCCGGAAAATGAAGAAATAAAAGTAACAGTGAAAGTGACAGGGGAAAGTAACGTATGTCGATCCCCCTGGATTATTGGATGATTACAAATGACATCCCTAACTCCTATTTATAAGAAATTAGGAGTAGGGTTAAACCTAATTAACGGAATTTAGACTGAAAAGCCCAACCCGTGGCATAGTCCACTCGATCGACCACATGAATCACTCGATCGAGTGAAGTTAAATCAAAAACCCGCTTTCGATCGACTAATAGTGTCCTCGATCGAGCAAATGCATAAAAAGAACTGGTCGATCGAGTAAAATAACAACTCGATCGATCGACACATAAGGGGTGGTCGGTCGACTAGGGAAACCATTCGATCGACTATTCATTCTCCTAAAACCACTCGATCGAGTGGAAAACTACTCGATCAGGTGGGTTTTGACTTCGGACTACAATTCTCGTTAATTTGACTTTGACTTGTCCTTTTAGCTCCCGAAACACCTTCACGCATCCCAAGACAAAGCAATATTTCCCGCTCCAAATCATCTCTTCCTCCAAATGCATGCAAAATGGACGGTAAATGACTTGATTTCGCTACTTCTGGTTTATTCTCGCAAATAAGACAAAATACACCAAAGTAGCATATTCGGGGCATTTCGTAGTATAAAACTACGATAAAAGCATAGAAATACGTGCATAAAATAGGCTAAAAAGACTATATAAAATGCACGTATCAAATCTCCCCAAACCAAACCTTTACTCGTCCTCGAGTAAACTCAAAACTATACGCTAATGGAACGGAAAAATAACTCAGAGCTAGCTACAAATGCCCACTTAAGCCAATTTAATGCAAGCAAACTAACACTTATAGCTAAACAGTCAAATGCAAACGAGTTATAAGATGTTTATAATAAAGCTGAACCGTCGACCTTGCAAGACCTTTAACAATGGACTCTCACGGGTCACTCTTTCTCTCATGAAGCAAAGGGTAAGCATATAAATGTAAGAGAGAAAGAAAAATAGTCGCTCACCTAAACTACGACCCACATAACATGCATGCAACTAATATGATAAACAATTCAACTACCGAACATACATTCCAACCAACAAGGTCCGTCACAGCCGAGGGCTTACAAAAATATGGTAAAGTGAGGCAATGGGTAAGAAAAGGCAAAACATTTATGGGAATGTGGAGGTATAGGTGATCAAGCTAGTACCTAAACAAAACCATATATCAACATCCGATTCTTAAGCAATTATGGGATTAAGCACATGCCCTTCATTTGGCATAAAACTCACCAAACCAAACTGAACTCACTCCTCAAATAATGTAAGATAGAACATAGGAGCAGAAACCGTCAACCATTAACCATCTTTTTTTTCCATAATTTTTCTTCTCTTTTTTTTTTCTTCCTTTATTTTTCGGTTTCTTTTCTTATTTTTCGAATTCTCTTTTTTTTTTTTTTTTTTTTTTTTTTTTTTTTTTTTTTTGAATTCTTTTTTTTCAACATCCTCCCTTTCTTCATATGATACCAACTCCGAATCAATAGAATATGCGCCAATATTTGATACAATGAAATATATACCGCAAAACAACAATCTAAACTAGCTTGACAAGGCAGGCTAAATTTGGATGTAGCTAAGGGTCAACTGGCAAATTTGGCTAATGTGGAGTTTATGGGTAAAAATGAAAGAAAGGGAAATGTAAGCACCTCCCTGCATGTGACACCAACCACTAACCCGAATGTATGCAGGCAAAAAGCAATTGAATTTCATATACGTGCAAATTGATGAACATGTTATGCAAGGAGTAACTACTCACAATCCTACATGAAACTGGTCACAATGACACCAGTTTATAAAGCTCTAAATCTTAGAAATTATAAGTAGGTTGCCAAAATTTCAGGTCAAGTCTATTCGTTCAGCTAAATTAAACATAAACTCGTAGATTATGCAACAGACAAAGCTAAAAGATAACAGTTTAATGCAAGGCTTAAGCAAAAAGACAGATATAGAGCAATTTCATCATTGAAATCTACCGTTCCGACTCAACCTATATGCTAAAATAAACGTGAAATTTTTTTTGAATTTTAACAATTTTTTCAAATTTTTATTGAATTTTTTTTTTGAATTTTAACAAAAATAAACAACAATGCAAACATAAAATTAAACGTGATAACTGAAAGGCAATAAAAAACAATATGCAGACACGGATATGGATGCATAACCTCCCCAAACCAAACCGTACAATGCCCCCATTGTACCAAAACATGGAAAGGAAATGCAAACTAAAGGAGGAAAAGAGTAAATGCGGAAAACTTACAAGATACGCGAAATAAGGGAACCTCCCCAAACCGACCATGAAATGGGAGGTTGCTAAGGGCCCGGAAAACCGTCTCAGGAAGCTAATTAAAGTCAAATACACTCGATATCCGTCCAACAGTGGTCGATCGAGTGAATGGGCGTCCAAAACAGCTCGATCGAAGAGGGTACCAGTCGATCGAGTAGTTTTCTTCCTGCAGGCACTCGATCGAGTGATTAATCAGTCGATCGAGTGAATCCCTCTGCTACAGTGTTCGATCAAGTAGACAAAACCACTCGATCGAGTGATGCTCGATGAATCCCTGCAAAATGCAATTAAAACAGCCCGCAACTAACCAAAACAAGCATACTGAAAAAGTTTTATGGTATAAGAACCATTTATTACAACTGAAATTGAAATAAAAACAAAATAAAATCTTCGGGTTGCCTCCCGGGTAGCGCTAGCTTCAGTCAGGTCCCAGCTCGACCTTCTTTTTCTTTTCTTCGAGCCTCTCTAATAGTCACAATCAAAACAGCTCAAAGCGCGCAGCAACCTGTCAAATAGTTGCGCATGTGCTACACAAAACAGTAAGTAGCACCAGAGTGGAATAGCAGAATAGGAAATTAAAATATAAAACCGTTTAAGTCGAACAAATTTCCTATGAGCGCTCCTAAATTTATCCACAAAATATAGGAGCGAGGGAGCAATTGTCAATAAAGTAGGGCTCCATTTCAGATTGACAAAATTGAGACGACAGGGATGGTGAATAATTGCTAATTTATTCGTCCACATGGGAGGGGGTAAAACATTAAAAGGAAAAGCATGAATCAGACGAGGCAGTATACAAACAATAATAAAATTACCATTTACTACCTCAGGTTGGTTGCTCTCAATGGAATCATTGATAAAAGAGTGTAATACCTCATCCGTGCTAGGAGCAAATACCGATTCAGCTGTCCTTTCGTCGCCCTCAGTGGAATTCGTCCCGTAAATCTCGGCCTCAAGCGCATCTAACTCGGCCTTGAATAAGGGGGATTCACCGTAACCGTTATCATTGTCAAAGTCGTCATCCAAATCAAGCCCAAATGACGAATTACAGCTCCCAATGGCCAAATTAGTCGATCGAGCAGAGTTATTACTCGATCGACCAATTTCTTCCCGCATTTCACTCGATCGAGTACAAACATCACTCGATCGAGAACTATCCTCCTGCATGTCACTCGATCGAGAAGGGATATTACTCGATCGAGGATCGTCTTCGGAAAATCACTCGATCGACCAATAATTGTCACTCGATCGAGTGATTCCTCTATCTGTTATTTGAAATCTTCGCGTGGGGTAGTGAAATATGATAGGAACTCGTCGTCCGAGTCATAGAAGTCATCCTCATCATTGGGCAACACGGTTTCCTTAGGAGAAAAACCGCTCTCAAGAAGATAAACCTCTTCTTCTTGCATCTCAATTTGTTAATCGAGCTATTTGTGACTTCACAAGCGCAAGGATTCGAGTATCCATATCCCTATCACTCTCTTGCATTTGTGACACAAGCATTCTCATTAAATATGTCAGCTCTGCGATCTCTTCTCTCTCCATCTCAGCTGCTAATTGAGCAAGCTGAGACTCGAGCTCATCAAATCGCGAGACATATTCTTGCACTTGGAATGCAAGTGCCTCCATCAAGGATTTCAGCTCCGCAATGTCTTCTTCTTGTATATCAGGGGAATCTTGTTGCGGTGGCCATTGATAGGGCGGATGTGGCGGCACAACTACAAAATTTGCATTGTGCTCGTGAGAACCACATCTCCGTAGAGATCATCACCTACTGTTCCATATAGTGGGACATCGGTGATGGGTCAAAGGTACTCAAGCCTTCCCTTTGACGGTCTTTCACCTAGAACTGTCTAGGTAGTACTTGTAAGGCCTATCAAAACAAAGACTCAAGGAAAAAGATCGGAACGGCCTCAAGGGAAAAATCCCGGAGGCTAAAAAAAGATAAAATTTAAACAAATAAATAAATAGATTGCCTCCCAAACAACGGCGCCAAAATTTGATCTTGTCGTTTCGTACCAAAAATAAAATACCTAGATTATTTCTAACTAATGTGTCGGCGGCAAGTAGGGTCGATCTCCACGGGGAGGCGGTGTACTATCTATTTGTCGTTGATCTGTCTAATGTCACTAATGGGGGTTTTGAATTGATTGTGTTGACTAAACTAAAGACTAAAGCAAGAGAAATAAAAAAGAGAAATTAACAGAAGAAGAAGGGTAGTATGCTAAGAGTCGGTCCACCGTGGCAGCTATTGGATCTTATACTATCGAGAATATTAAGGCGATTAGACTATTGATAAGAAGAGCTATGGTCGTCACCTTTCGGTCCTTAAACCGCCCTAGAGCGTAAACAGCTTAACTTTCGCCCTCACTGCAATACCCTATTGTAATTAAGCAAGCCTTCCCTTCCAATCTTTCGATCCAGGTCGGGGTTAACTAAATTTATGGGTCTCCTGCATGCATACATTTGACCGGATAACAATTAAATTGCCTAATACAATTCCTATCGCAAGGCTAATCTATTTAATACAATTAAAACATCGCTACCACGGCTTCCCTAATCCTAACATACTAAGGGGAAATTAGCTACTCATGGGAATGGGGGAAACAAGAATTAAAGCAAGAATAATAAACATTAAATAATAATTAAAGAAGAAAAGAGAAGAAGGAAATACTGAATTAAGTCCGGAAAATGAAGAAATAAAAGTAACAGTGAAAGTGACAGGGGAAAGTAACGTATGTCGATCCCCCTGGATTATTGGATGATTACAATGACATCCCTAACTCCTATTTATAAGAAATTAGGAGTAGGGTTAAACCTAATTAACAGAATTTAGACTGAAAAGCCCAACCCGTGGCATAGTCCACTCGATCGACCACATGAATCACTCGATCGAGTGAAGTTAAATCAAAAACCTGCTCGATCGACTAATAGTGTCCTCGATCGAGCAAATGCATAAAAAGAACTGGTCGATCGAGTAAAATAACAACTCGATCGACTGATTACACATAAGGGACTGGTCGGTCGACTAGGGAAACCATTCGATCGACTATTCATTCTCCTAAAACCACTCGATCGAGTGGAAAACTACTCGATCAGGTGGGTTTTGACTTTGACTACAATTCTCGTTAATTTGACTTTGACTTGTCCTTTTAGCTCCCGGAACACCTTCACGCATCCCAAGACAGCAATATTTCCCGCTCCAAATCATCTCTTCCTCCAAATGCATGCAAAATGGACGGTAAATGACTTGATTTCGCTACTTCCTGGTTTATTCCTGCAAATAAGACAAAATACACCAAAGTAGCATATTCGGGGCATTTCGTAGTATAAAACTACGATAAAAGCATAGAAATACGTGCATAAAATAGGCTAAAAAGACTATATAAAATGCACGTATCAATCAGCACGCTCAAATCAGGTTGGGTGGGGTAAAGCATCTCCAGCTGCTTCTCCTCTTCCTCTATGGCCTGCTGGGTAGGAGCCTCCTCGAGTGCAGCACGCATTCCGCTGATCTTTCCCCGCCAGGGGGCATATGCAACAACGTTGGTGGCCAGGGAGATCAGCTCAGTGATCTTCTCCTCAGACTACTTTAGAGAGTCAGAAAAAGTGTTGCACACCGCCTGGGTTCGAGCCAGCTGATCAGCTCCCTCCTTTAACTTCTTCTTGGTGACAGTAAGCTCAGTCTTCAGCTCCACCACACGCTCCTTCGAGATCAACCCGCGCCGTGTCGATCCGCAACCGTTTCCTTGACTCCTGGTTCTTGCTTTGGTAGCACGACCGGTGGTCCGCACTATGTTGATCATCTTCTGTTGTAGAGTGCAGACTTAAGAGTCGGGGCATAGGTAATCGAAGTCGCAAAAAGAGTTGGGAGGCGAGAATTTAAGCAAGAAACAAAGCGAGCAGAGACAAGTAGAAAATGAAGAATATTTACCATGAAGGCGTTGTGCACGTCATTTTCAGCCATCTCCTCCGGGGAGAACTCCGAAAACGTTTCCTCAACGGGAGGGAAGAGCGGTGATCGACCTCGGCCGACGGCACCTTGTCCACATTCCCAAAGCCTTCTGGGAAATGAGCAATGATGCCCCCACTAGTAGAAACATGGGGACTGGCAGGAGGAGTAGGCGGACGGCGAGATAATGGATCGACCTCCAGGGGCACGCGAGCAGCAGAACTAGAAACTGCAGGAGGAGTCTGAAAAGAGGTGGCGGGAGCACTCCTCTTGGAGGCAGAGGCCACATCAGGGCTGGCAGAACGTCTCTTTCTTTTAGCACTTTGGAGGATGAGTTCCAGTTGATCGACTTTTGAACCTGCAAGCATACACAGTCTCAGACGGCAGAATGCTTAAAACATTAGCAGCAACGGCCTGCAAACAGAAGTGGTTATAGAAACCTTACCAGAAGACATGTTGTGGGCTGATTGAGGAGGATTGGAGGAAGAAGCAGGTGAAAAACCGGGGAAGCAGTGCGGGAATTTTCTCTCGGACTCGAAATACTAAATAGCTTGCGCAAAGCGGGATCTTGGCGCCGATACGGGTGAGGTCGCAGGGGCCTGCACGAAGATGATGAAGTAAGCTAGTAAGCAGTGAGATAAAACAAATCAGATAGCAGGAAAGCTACTTACTCGAATTCAGAACCTATTTCTCGAAAATATAATCGGCAGGAGGCTGGATGGAGTCCTTGCTCACATAGAAGAAGTCCTCGAACCATTTCTCATCGCGAGATTTTGACACATGTTTGAAGGGAGCCTCTCCACGGCCCCGGAAGGAGAATTGACCCCTGTCCAGGGACCTGATGTTGTACATATGGGCCAGATCGCCCGGAGTGACAGCTTTGCCAGTATTCTGACCAGCGGCCAGAGAGTAGAGAAGAACTCTCCAAATGGCGGCAGAGATTTGTGCCATGGCGAAATTGTTGGTAAAAATGAAATCTTGGACGAGTTTAGGGAAAGGAAAACGAAGGCCATATCTAAACGGGTACAAGTAGAAGCAAACCCACCCCGGACGGAGGGCGTCAGCTTTCTGTCCCGGTTCAGGGACAGCGATTTCAACCCCATCGCCAAGACCAAGCAAGTTCTTGATCGTCGGAATGTCGGCCGGAGTTAGGGCGGAGTCACAATCGTGTGGATGTTTAAAAAGTCCCCGAGAAGGGAAAGTAGGGTCGAGATTACGGTCGGAGTGCGTCGAGGTTGACGAAGACTGTCGAGTTTTGCCCATAATGGAGAGAGAAAATGAAGATTAAAAGGAGGGAAGTAGATAGATTACCTGGTGATGAAGACGGGAAAGGGAACAGTGAAGCTGATGAAGATTAAAGGGAAGAAGATTGAGGGTTTGAGAGAAGAGAGTTTTTTTAAATGATTTGGAGTGATTAATGAGAGTGGAAGAGAGACGTTGGGGTTATAAAGAAGAGAGAGGGAGTTGGGTACGGAGAAAGAGGAGAAAGGCGGCTTGCATGGGAAGGAGTAAAAAGGCGGCGTAGGGTTTTAAACATTTGGTTACGTAAATTCCTTGTTCGATACTAGAAAGCGTACTTCACAAGAAATTTGGGGCAAACTGTTTAGGCTAAAAATAACGTAATAAAGAAAGCCCACTTAGTAAAATAAAGATTATAAAGAAGAGGGAAGGAGGAAGAGAGCCCGCGGTCAGGAAAAGGGGGGATGGGCTTGAGAAGGATCAAGAGCCCACCGTAGGAGGTGCCCGCGTTAAAGAAAAGGGTGTCAGGGAGAAGTTAGGGAGATCGGGGAGAATTGTTAAGGGAATTCGGATTTGGAAAGAAGTCCTTATGGAAGTAATATTCCCTTTCCATATTCAAGGTAGGACATATCTAGGGTTCTCACCCTATAAATAGCAAAGGAAGGAAATCAAGAAAGGCATTCATTCACTCATCCATATACTCATTCAAGATTATATTCAAGACAACCACATCACGGCATACCATTCACAAATATACACCGTACGTGATCTTGCAGGCCTGATACCTAACGCCAGCAAGATTAGCATAAACGTTATCATTGTAATCATCCTCCTATTCATATAGTGCAATACTTGGCAGGGTACCGTCCCTCCCACGGTTGTTCCCACATTGAGTTTTCCGCGTCACCAAAATCTTACGTGTCAATTTACATTGCGCACTTTATTTCCCATTTACTTATTGACATATAAATCATCATACAATCAACCAACGAATATAGACTACATTGACCCTAAATCGACTTAGGTAAAAAAGACCTAAACAATACTCATAGTTCCAAATGTTTCCAGACAGTCTTGGAGTATGGTTTATACCGTCTTTGTATTTTATGCAGATATATGTTGAAATAGAAAGGGCATAGCCTATCCTAAATCAGGACAATAACATATGATCGCAAATTCCCAACCTAGACAAAGTAACTAAAGCATACCTACACACCCAAATTGGTTTCAATCAAATACCAAATCATCTCATAACAGTGCCATGAATCAGAAATTCTTGTTTAAGAAGCGCATATCCTTTTTTAAACTTAAAATGGTCTGAATATGATAGATGACACAAAAGCATAATCCCTAGCGAATAGCAAAAAACTAGTCCCCTCAGCTATCTAAATGGCGTGTTATTTCACCCGTTTTATCCTAAGACGGATATGCCATCTTAAAATACACCAACTGGCCATGGATATATCACATTTACTATATATGCAATTTCAAGTATGAAACCTACAAAGTAAACAACAATTCACCAGCCAAAAGTGTTAATCTCTTCACTCAAATACAAAGTCGTCTCATATCCCATTAATATAACCAAAGTGCTAGTCATACCTAATAGCTATATACTGCTTCGACAACAGGATTGCAGGAGGATGTGAGACGGAAAATACCGTTGCCCTAAACCTGTACTATATTCTGTATTAATGAAACCAACTAGAACAAAGGATTCACTGTTACTTATCGGCCTCTATTTCAACTCTAAAACGTAATGAAACCCATCCTAGATTCATACTCTTCGAACCCTTTAACAACCTCTATTAACACAGTATAACTCGACACAAAATAAGCCCCAAAAACGGCTCATACCAAAACGAACAAGGGGCAGCAAATACCTGACTTTAAACACAATATTTTACCAACCTAAAACAAGTATTCCATTTATACTAATAGAGATGCTACTTTGTATAATTCAATAATTCAATAATTCATAATTCAGTAACACAACAATACAATAACGATTAATTTGAAAAAACTGTAATTAGTAGAATAGAGAGGAGTTCGAAAACGGTACCTTGTTGTTGCGGATAGCGTTGGCTTTGTATCGTTGCTTGTGCGGTGTAGCAGGTATTCGATTGCTGGAGTTAAATTGCAAGGGGATGTGAAGTTTTGGCATTTGAATTAAAGAAGACGAAGCAGCTTTACAGAATATGCTATGGTGAAGGGCCTGAAGGGTTTTGGCGGTCAATGATGAATACGTGTTTATGCTGAAGGTTTTGGGCCTTTTTGGCGGTTTGTATTTTTGTTTTTATAATTTTTCTATTAACGTCGGTTTTAGTTAGAAACCGACATAAAAACATATCATGGCGGTTTTTTACTCTAAAAAATTATAACTTTGTATTAACTTTTAGCGTCATTCTTAACGTCGGTTGTTAATAGAACCGCCACTATTAAACTATGGGGGCGTTTCCTATTTAGAACCACCATAAAAAGCTTATGTTATCACGGCGGTTCTTACTTAAACCGCCATTATAGACCTCCTATATACAAAAATATTTCCTTCCCGCCAATTTATTGGGCTTTTCACGTCGTTTCTATTAGAACCGCCACGATAACTGTGTCGTGATAGGGGGTTTTTCTACTAGTGAATTAGAGACAGTTTTTAGGTACCCAAGCTAAGTTGGGTCCTTTGACGTTAGTCACTCTAAAGACCATATCCTTTCTAACCCAAACCCTTTTAGTAACTTTACGTTTTGGAGGTGAATAGGTTTTTCTGGGAACCGTCTTGGGTTGAGTTCTAGGTTCCTTATGTCATGGTCTTTCAGGTTGTTTCGAAGGAACTTTGGTTTTGAAAGGCTCTTTAGGTTTAGATGTTTGTTTAGATTTGGTAGCCTTCTTGAAATCAAAGCTCATATCGTAAAACCAACAATGATCATTGTTGCGTTCTTTAGTGGTACTAGGTTCAGATGGGGTACAATCATCTTCCTCGAAATTAGTGTCAGATGCTTTAACAAAGTTGATTCCTTTTCTTAAATCTTGAGCATATTTGACACAATTTTCTTGGATATGTCCAGTATGACCACAGTAATTGCAAATCAAATATTCTTGTAAATTTGTATATTTTCTCCCTCTGAAATCTCGTTCGGAAGAGGTTGATTTGTATTTCGAGTGATCTCTACGACCATAGCACTCGTGCCCTAATCCCATTTTCATGTTATTATCTGACTGCTCAGTCAGGAAATTTAGGATACGTGTGCTACCTTCCCATTTTTTGTGAACTTTTCTAGCATGAAAGAGTAAGTCTTTCAAGGACTGCATCTCTGTGTTGCATTTCGAATTGTCTGACTCTACGACCTTGGGAGGATGAGTCTCTTCATAATTGTCACGAAAGTTTTGGAATCTGTCATTAAGAACTTGTACCATCTCGGCATGCGTTCTTTTAGTATTTGATAAAACGGTTTTAGATTCCTTTAATTGTTGAGTTAGAGATTCAATTTCCTTCTTCTGATCTGAGATCACGGCTTCTCTAGCCATAGCCCTTGACTCAAGAAGCTCTTTGACTTTCCTCAATTCCAAGGTTATAGCTTCACTAGCTATAACTTTGGCTTGAAGATGCTTAATGTTGAGTTTTAGGTCTGAGGTTATAGCTTCATTAGCTAATATAACTTTAGACTCAAGAGCCTTCTTCTCAGCATTTGTCACATCTGAAGTTGTAGCTATATTAGCTGTAACTTTAGATTTAAGCTTTTTGGCCTTTGCTTTAAGAAGATGATTCTCTTCAGCAATATCAAGAATTTGTTCTTTCAAGTCTTTCAATTCCAATTCTTGTTCGTGACACTTATCAAGAGATTGCTCAAAGTATTCAATTAAAGTATTCTTAGATATTTTCTTAACACTTTTCTTAAGTTCAAGATAGCTTACCTCTTCTTCTTCCTCTGAGTCGGAATCTCCTAGAAAGCAGCAGTGAGAGTCCTTGCTATCTTTATCATTGTCTGAAAATAAGTCAAGACTTACGTTGCTTAGACATAGGTTGACAAATTCTTCTTCTTCTGATGCTTCGTCGTCCTCAGTGTCGAGATCTCCCTAGCATGATGCCATCATCACTTGCTTGAATTCCTTCTTGGTCTTCTCACGTTTTGCTTTATCTTTAATTTTCTCCCATGTGGGACAATCCTTAATCATATGACTGGATTCTCCACACTTGAAGCATCCTCTATTAGCAAACGTATCCTTAGACTCGGAATTTTTCTTATTGTAGGACTTGTTATTGTTGTTGTTGAACGATTTTGCTTGCTTATTTCTGAAAATGCGTTTGTTAAATCGTTTAGCAAACAAGGTCGTTTCGTCCTCTATTTCAACATCTTCTTCTTCTTTAGCAGAAGCTTGTAGAGCCATGCTCTTACTGTTACTGGCCTCGGCCTCATCGTCTTCCAAGACGAGTTCATAAGCCATGAGAGCACCAATAAGTTCTACATAAGGAAGGGAAGTGAGATCTCTGACTTCTTCCATAACCGTGACCTTGGGACGCCATTTCTTGGTTAAACTCCTAAGTACTTTTCTAGCAATATCCTCGAAGTTAAAAGTTTTTCCAAGATTTTTAAGCTCATTGACTATAGTAGAAAATCGTGCTGACCTGCTATCAAGTGATTCATTCTTTTCCATTCTAAAAAGTTCATATTTTTGAATCAGCAAGTCAATGCGATATTTCCTAACAGCCGACGTTCCTTCATAGGCCAACTCAAGACCATCCCATATTTCCTTGGCCGAAGTGCAAGAAGAAAAACGATCGAATTCAGTCGATGTCATGTCGTTTTGTAACAGGCTTATCGCTTTCGAGCTTTTCTCAGCCTTCTTGTAATCAGCCTCAATATAGTCTTCCTCCTTTTTCTCATAGGTAGTGCCTTCCGACGATGCGACCAAAATTTTGTGTGGTCCATTCTTAATAATCGTCCACCACTCCCAATCATGTCCTTTTACGTAGTGTGTCATCATGTTTTTCCAAAATCCATAATTCTTCCCATCAAAGATAGGACACTTAAGATACCTGGAATCCATTTCACACATGTAAGGCAGCGGAATAAAAATAAAATAAAAGGATAAAAAGATAGACGGATCTAGCCTCTTTGCGATTAGGCAATCAAGAGCACGAGGCTCTGATACCAATTGAAGAGTCTATCACAGCCGAAATACACGAGAGGGGGGGTGAATTGAGTATTTAAAAACTTATGCCCACTTTTTATTTTATATCAATGTAATTAATTACTTAAAGTTTATTGATTAAACTTTAACTAATTAACTAGGTGATTGTGAACGTAATGAAATGAACAAAAACGAAAACTGTAAAGACACACGGTTTTGAAGTGGTTCAGCTTCACATGTCGAAGGTGTTGGGGCTGGTGTCCTTTATAGTTAGTGCAAGGACTTATAAATCTCTAAAAGGATCAAAGGGTATACTTTTGTATTATAATCAGTTGGTCCACGTTTATCAATAATGATTGGCTTGCTAGATAAGTTTGACGTTATTGTCATACAGATGGCGGTGATCAACTGGTCCCTAAAAGTCACACCTATAGGATGCGTTTGAGAGATGTGACAAGATGAAAATACGATCATGTAGATGCCAAATTTGACTAACCAGTTAGTCGGAGTTATTGACTAGTAATTAGTCAAACGCGATGTTGAGATAATTATTTAATACGGATTAAATAATAATGGCTAAGACGAATTAAACAGTTAATTCGTAAATTGAATATAAACGATTTATATTTAATTAATGTATATTGAATTAATTATACAATATTGTCTTTATCGGACATGGATTAATATTTCAACTAACCCGTGTTATTAGTTGATATTTTAATAGCCGATAACCGATGACGATTTATAATAAAAACCGCGTCGTATACATTTAGCAATTTTCGAGCCGGACCACGAGTTAAAATTAAGAGGAAGTGGAAGCCCACTTCCCCATGAGGGCTCACGGTTGGCCGAATGGAGGAACAAAAGGAGAGCCTCTCCTCCTTTCTAACCTAATCATTCATTTTTGACAAAAATATTAGGGTTTCAGAGCATTCTTCTCTGAAATTTCTAGATCTCACATCAAATAACCTCACAATAGCTCTCTCGATATTGCAAGTCAATTAGAGAGCATTTCTAGAACAAGGGCATAGTCTCAGACGGTCTTGGGTGCAACGATTAGGAGGAAATCTCTGTTGATTTCTGTTCTTTACGCCGCACATCAAAGGACCCGAGGTTGATTCTTAATCTTTATCGTTTTCTATTGTATTTCGTTTATGACCATAAATCGCATGTTATATTTACGTTATAATCCTTAAAATTAAGGGAATTTTACGGATATTTCCCTTCAAGTGGTATCAGAGCGAGGCCACGTAAATTTTCATTGTGATTTTTCATAAATCGATTTGAAACGATTTTGTTTTTGCATAAAAACCGTGCGGCTGGTATATTTTTTTTACACGGCTGAATTTTTGTGCATTGAAAACCGTGCCATGTAATACACGGCTGATTTGTTTTGCATATTGTTATTTTACTCGATCATTATAGCAATATGTTAAAGTTTTGCAATTTGTTGATTTAATTTTACACGAATTAGATCAATTTTGAAAAGGTTTTGTTTCGACAAATCTGTTTTCACGAGGGTTTTATGTTTCAGCATGTTTTTGCCCTTGATCGAACATATTTCTACTCGATCGAGAGTTTTTCAGTGTTGTTTTTGATCGATCGAGTACTTGCTTTACTCGATCGACCACTTTTTAAAACCCCACTGTTCGATCGAGAGGTCCTTGTACTCGATCGAACAGTTTTGCTGACTAAAGTCCTCGATCGACCTCTAGTTCTGTCGATCGAGTACTTATTGTTTGGCATACCTCTCGATCGACTAGCAGTTCAGTCGATCGAGCCCTTTTGTTCCTCGATCGAGAACTTTTGTCCCTGGATCGAGGGATTTTGTTTTGGCAGCTTTGAATTTTACTCTTTTTGTTACAAAATTCTCTTTTGGCCATAAAATGTACATCATACGGATGTTGTACACTCGCTTGATAGTGAAACGGTTCACTCACGTACCATATAGTTATTTTAAAGCGTATTTAAAGTAACGGATTGTAATAGATTAAAATTAAACAGATAGAAGCGGTTTTATCACATAATTTTAATCGTTAAAAGGTGGTTTGGATAAATTTAACATAATTACGGAATTATGTCACGAATGAATTTATTTTAGTTGATGCATTTTATTTTTATCGTTATTGTTGAATACCTTGAATGCTTTTAATTACGTTTTTTATTCATTTTTACAAATGGTTGTAACTTAGTGTGGCCTTAGTAGAACGTGTTACCGTAATGATGGAACACGGTCTTGGTTGTATTTTGAGATCTCGTATCTCCGTTTTGGATTTTTCACTTGTAATTACAGTTTTTATTTAGAATGTAAATAGGTTTATATTTTGTAAATTTTAATTGTAATTTTTGAGAAGACCAAAGATGGAGAACCGGATGCTCACTCCCGCTACATGGATCAAGATGGAACATCAAGACAAGCTTCTCGGGTCCAACGGTGGATTCCAAAGTTGTTTTATGTTCTTTTTATTAGGATAGGCCACACTAGGAATTTTATTTACGTATTGCATTCTTTTATTTATTTTTCGTAACGATAATATGCATCATATTCCGCCTAAAACCAAACCACCTAATTATTGCATGAAAACTGACTCATATAGAGGTCACGCGTTAGTTTTCTATGACATTCTCATGTCACACGATCAATTTAAGCCATCACCTAAGTTAATTCATTCACGTAATGCTAGTTATTCGTTCACTTAAAATGAATTAAAACTAAGTTGATGGGATCTTCCTCGTATAAACAAAAATTGAGAACAGTCTTTATAGGTCAAACTCCAATGAATCCCTTCTTCGTCGGTAGGCATAATATGACCCCTTCTACGTCGGGTAAGTTGGAACTGATTGACTTATTTTATCTCAACACCATGGTCACTCGTACGATCCTGTGATCATGGTGGACTATAGATAGGATTTACGGAAATCTATCGACCAATAGTTCTTACGGAAGAACTAGCTAAACAGTTGGCTTATCAATTTACGGAAATTGAGTCTTGGGATCACTTGTATTATTCTTGAGGGAGATCAATTATGCAAGTGCAATGAGTCTACACGATTAAAATGAATTTTTAATAGACTTAAATCACCTCGATGAGTTGCTTATTTCGTTTTGTTTTTCTTTCTTTTTCAGCGTAGATCACGTTTTTTAAAAAAAAAACTGCTAATAACATAATGGCTGGCATCCTCGATGACCCAATGCCAAGTGCCACATTGGACCGTAAGTCTTGGCTTCGGATCTTCATGAATCAGATGAATCAGTCTACTAGACTTAAGAATGATGGATCAAACTTCGCGGAATGGGAGGTGGCATTACGGAATGCTGCCACTGCTGACGGGAAGCTCAAGTACTTGACTGAGCCCCTCCCGCCAGCCCCAGGCCCCACGGCTCGAGTTAACGAGGTCTCCACGTATAGCGACTTCGTCATGGAAGCGGGTGCGATTAAAAACGTACTCATTTTTGCAATGGAATCCAATTTGCAGAAACGCTTCATAGCCCAAGGTGCAAACAAGATTTTCACCACGCTCACTAAGGAATTCTCGAAAGCACCGAGAATCGTGACCTATGAGCATAACACTCGCTTCTTTGATGCGAGACTCCAAAAGGGCCAACCGGTTAGCCCTCACATTCTCAGCATGATTGAGAATGTCGAGAGACTGGAGGCGCTTGATTGTAAAATCAGCGAGAACATTGTTATTGACCGCATGCTTCATTCACTCCACGATGGTTTTGCGCTCTTTAGAGCGAATTACTATATGAATGATTTGAAGAAAAGTCCCCATGAACTGCACTCCCTTCTCGTACCGACCGAGAAGGACATGAAGTTCAGTAGGAGCTCGAAACAGGATGTTCTCGTTGTGTCAAACAAGGGCAAGGGTAAGGGCAAAGCTCAAGCAAACCTAGCTGTAGGTAAACCGAAGTTCAAGAAGTCGGGATCAGGTAAGAGTGGGCCTGGTGAGGCAAGTAACTCATCAGGCGCGACAAAGAGCAAAACCGAAAACATGGAATGCCATCACGCCACAAGATCGGGCATTGGAGGCGCACATGTCTGTTTATCATGAGGACATAAAAGCGGTCGCGTTAAACTGTTGGTATGTCTTCTTCTTCTACTTTTATTCATATGATTGAGATTAACCACGCAAGTTACGGAACTTGGGTACTAGAATCTTGGCTGTGGTTCTCATCTGTGTAATCATGTGCGGGGGCTCGAAACATCGAATCCCTCGTAAAGGGTGAGGTGGACTGCGTGTCGGGAATGGAGCACGAGTGGCTGCCGTCTCGAGGGGAACATATGTGATCCGGCTTCCTAGCGGATTTGAGTTATTTTTATATAATCGCTATTATGTACCTTGATCTTTCTAAAAACATTATTTCGGTTTCCGCACTTGACAAACTTGGTTTTTCATTTGTAATAGAGAATAATTCTTGCATTTTCTCATTACACGATATGATTTATGGCAAGGCAGTCTCCATGAACGGAATTTATGTTTTAGATCAGACCACTGAAATATTACACGTAATGAATAAAAGGTTAAAGGTTGGTGACAAAGATCAAACGTATCTATGGCACTGCCGTATGGGACACATTAATGAGAAACGCGTAAAACAGCTCATAAAGAATGGAGCTATCTCGGCCTTTGATTTTCAATCATTTGGCACGTGTGAATCATGTCTCATTGGTAAGATGACTCGAATTTCCTTCAAAGGTGTTGGAATACGCGTTGCTGACCTATTAGGACTCATACATACGGATGTATGTGGGCCTATGTCAATCACCGCACGAGAAGGCTATAGGTATTTCATCACTTTCACGGACGATTTAAGTAGATATGGCTATGTCTACTTAATGAAGCACAAAAGTGAATCCTTTGAGAAATTCAAGGAATACGAGAATCGGGTACTGAGAACTCTGCGGGCGAGAAAGATTAAAACACTGCGCTCAGACCGTGGTGGCGAGTATCTTTCTCACGAGTTTGATCAACACCTTAAGGACTGTGGGATTGCCCTACAGTTAACTCCACCTGGAACACCTCAGTTGAATGGTGTGTCCGAACGGAGAAATCGAACACTACTTGATATGGTTCGATCCATGATGAGTCACACCGTGTTGCCTGACTCATTGTGGGGTTATGCTCTTCTATCATTTGCTCTAATACTTAACCGAAGTCCGTCTAAAAAGCTGTTGACAAGACTCCATATGAACTATGGAAGGGAACGGTCCCTAACTTGTCCTTTATACGGGTTTGGGGCTGCGAGGCTTATGTCAAGTGGAGACACGAGGATAAGCTCGGCCCGCGATCGGTCAAGACATACTTTATAGGTTATCCTAAAGGAACACTTGGTCATTACTTCTATTCGCCAACCGAACAACGCGTTTTTGTTGCGGCTAGTGCGACATTCTTAGAGAAGGAATTTCTCGAGAATGCAAAGAGTGATAGAACCTTCGAGCTGTCGGAGGTTCCAGAACCAAATACCGAGCAACCATTGGAGGAACCAATTCCTACAATCCCGGCTGCGGTGAATATTCCTGAGGAACCTAGGAGGTCGGGAAGAGTCTCTATTCCTCCGGACAGATACATTGGTATGGTCGAGGAACATGACATAGATGACATTCTACTCTTAACAAATAGTGAACCCGCAACCTATAAAGGTGCCATGACCAGTTCTGACTCAAAGCTATGGCTTGAGGCCATGCAATCCGAGATGGACTCCATGTATGAGAACAACGTATGGGATCTTGTTGACTTGCCTGCTAAGGTTCGTCCCCTTCAATGCAAATGGCTTTACAAGATAAAGCATTCTGTGGAAGGTCAACAAGATATCTATAAAGCACGACTAGTTGCTAAAGGTTTCACCCAAGTGCCAGGTTTGCACTACGATGAAATTTTTGCACCGTAGTCATCTTTGCGTTCCATTCGGATTATCTTAGCGATTGCCGCTTTTCATGACTATGAAATTTGGCAGATGGATGTGAAAACCGCCTTCTTAAACGGTTATTTGGAGGAAGAGTTGTACATGGTACAACCCGAAGGTTTCATCGATCCTGAACATCCTAAGAAAGTATGCAAGCTTAAGCGTTCCATTTATGGACTTAAGCAAGTATCTCGGAGTTGGAATCATCGCTTCGACCAAGTGATAAAAGACAATGGATTTACTCGATCGGTCGAGGAACCATGTCTATATATCAAGTCGAGTGGGAGCAAGATTGTCTTCCTAATATTGTATGTTGACGACATACTCGTGATTGGGAATGACATACCTCTCTTAACTTCGGTGAAAGTATGGTTGAAAAACCATTTCCGGATGAAAGATCTGGGAGAGGCACAAAGAATTTACGGGCATCCGTATCTATCGAGATAGATCACGACGGATGTTATCTCTCGATCGGGGAGTCTTACATAGACAAAATCCTAGAGAGATTCAGCATGACTAACTCCAAAGGGGGGTTTCTTCCTATGGCTCCAGGGGTGCATTTGAGCAAGTCTCAGGCACCAGAGACACCGGAAGAGAAAGAGCGCATGACACGGATTCCTTATGCCTCGGCTATAGGATCAATCATGTATGCCATGATATGCACACGTCCGGACGTGGCATATGCATTGAGTATGACAAGTCGATTCCAACAAAGCATCCGGTGAATCACATTGGATGGCTGTCAAGAACATTCTTAAGTACCTACGGAGGACTAAAGATTGGGCATTGACTTATGGAGGCGATCAAAAGC
The DNA here is from genome assembly GCF_048544455.1 of Silene latifolia. Classification (NCBI taxonomy): domain Eukaryota; kingdom Viridiplantae; phylum Streptophyta; class Magnoliopsida; order Caryophyllales; family Caryophyllaceae; genus Silene; species Silene latifolia. The sequence continues at coordinate 82,215,886 of NC_133531.1, forward strand.
TATGCGCAACCGATTCTGTGAGATGCTAGCTTTCAAACGGATCGAGATGACTCGAAATCTCAATCTGGATTCGTTTTTACTCTTAATGGCGCTGCGATCGGTGGAAGAGTTCCAAACAAAATTCTGACAGATTCTACGACCGAGTCGAGTACTATGCCGCGTACGAAGCTACAAAGGAAGCGATATGGATGCGTCAATTCTTACATGGACTATCTCTAGTGCCTAGTTCGAATGACCCGATCACCATCTATTGCGACAATAGTGGTGCCATCTTCCAAGCTAAGGAGCCAAAGTCTAGCAACAAGTCTAGACATGTACAACGGAAAGCTCATCTAATCCGAGATTACGTGGAGCAAAAGGAAGTAGTGATAGAAAAGATTGCTACGATGATAACATAGCAGATCCTTTCACTAAACCATTACGACAAGATAAGCATGAAGGGCACGTTAATTCCATGGGAATTAAACGTGTTCCTAAGTTGTAGTACTCTTTTATGGATTAGATTCATTCTCTTTTGTACTCTATACGACATCATCGTTTTGATATTTATATATTTTGTTTTTCATGTGGATTTGTACGACAATTTTGGACACCACAAAGTGAACTGAACAAACATTATATTTTTAGTCCTTAATTGCCCACATGAGTGATAACTCGGCAATTATTTTGTGACGTTGGTTGATGGTGGGTTCAATGAGCCATAAGTCAACCGGTTGGTGACCAATCACAGAGGCGATTTATACGGATATTTCGTAGGACACAATTGTGACATCGACGTGGAGTCCTAAATGTTTTATAACATTCAGTGCCCGGTCGTGGATAGGACCTCCATGGTGATCCTAAGAGTCGATTCTTTTGACTATCGACTGTCTCTTGAGACTAAGGCAGATTTTGGGTGACTTTGGTTTCTTTCTCACGGTCATCCGTAACAGGGGGCCAAGTAGATTTTTTCTGGGTCATTTCATGCTGTGCTTAGATCGGAAGGAGTCGAGTTGAAGGAAATATTCAGCCTTTATCAGGTACTCGATATTTCTCAGGGCCACTCGAGGAGTCAGAATCGAAATGCATGGCCATGCTCGGATACGGATTCGTTTTATCAGTTAAGTTACTCTCTAGTCGGGGAAACCACTCTTGATACAGATCGATTGTAAAATACGACCTTTGTGGATCCGGATCTGCAAATTGTTTTACATTGAGTGGGAGAAATGTTAAATGAATATGAGAATCGGTTATCGCACATACACTTGTACGGACAAGTGGGAGTTTGTTGGTTTGTGTCCTCCGGTTAGTGCGGATAACGTCATTGCACATACACTTGTACGGACAAGTGGGAGCTTGTTGGGGCTGGTGTCCTTTACAGTTAGTGCAAGGACTTATAAATCTCTAAAAGGATCAAAGGGTATACTTTTGTATTATAATCAGTTGGTCCACGTTTATCAATAACGATTGGCTTGCTAGATAAGTTTGACGTTATTGTCATACATATGGCGGTGATCAACTGGTCCCTAAAAGTCACACCTATAGGATGCGTTTGAGAGATGTGACAAGTATGAAAATACGATCATGTAGATGCCAAATTTGACTAACCGAGTTAGTCGGAGTTATTGACTAGTAATTAGTCAAACGCGATGTTGAGATAATTATTTAATACGGATTAAATAATAATGGCTAAGACGAATTAAACAGTTAATTCGTAAATTGAATATAAACGATTTATATTTAATTAATGTATATTGAATTAATTATACAATATTGTCTTTATCGGACATGGATTAATATTTCAACTAACCCGTGTTATTAGTTGATATTTTAATAGCCGATAACCGATGACGATTTATAATAAAAACCGCGTCGTATACATTTAGCAATTTTCGAGCCGGACCACGAGTTAAAATTAAGAGGAAGTGGAAGCCCACTTCCCCATGAGGGCTCACGGTTGGCCGAATGGAGGAACAAAAGGAGAGCCTCTCCTCCTTTCTAACCTAATCATTCATTTTTGACAAAAATATTAGGGTTTCAGAGCATTCTTCTCTGAAATTTCTAGATCTCACATCGAATAACCTCACAATAGCTCTCTCGATATTGCAAGTCAATTAGAGAGCATTTCTAGCACAAGGGCATAGTCTCAGACGGTCTTGGGTGCAACGATTAGGAGGAAATCTCTGTTGATTTCTGTTCTTTACGCCGCACATCAAAGGACCCGAGGTTGATTCTTAATCTTTATCGTTTTCTATTGTATTTCGTTTATGACCATAAATCGCATGTTATATTTACGTTATAATCCTTAAAATTAAGGGAATTTTACGGATATTTCCCTTCAGAAGGCTACGTCCACTATTCTCGATTAATAATTTTAGTACCTTTCCCCAGATTACAAAATTATCAACCCAACTCGTATACCTAACTCTAGCTATAACTCAATTTGAATATCACTAGATATTCGATTTGACTATCTTAAGTTACTAAGAAAGCACTTGATTGTTCTTCTAAGTGTTCACACAATTGAACGAGTAAGAAACAATATGAAGTACTATTATCTTATAACGTAACCTTAAGAATAATAAGCAATTTTAAGAGCACGATTTTTCGCAAGGATTTTCAAATGCAAAACAAAAAAATAACTGGCTAAAATTAAACTTAAAAGGATTATTTAATGAGAATACTCTGAACTATGGAAATGTTTCTCAAAATACTCTAAACTCTATTTTAACTAACATTAAAACCAACAATTACACCTTTTCTCTATGAACAGAATTGGTTTTTTTTAACTTGTTGTAGCAGGTAAATATGAGTCTTCATCTTCCTCCTTAATTAGCCCACTATGAATCTTCATCTTCCTCCTTAATGAGCCCACTTTTCCCTTTTATCAGTCTTCATCTTCCTCTTTTACCCCATTCTTTTCCCATTAATCCTAAAAATAATAACAAGTTTTGTGTTTATTAATATGTTTATGTGCCTGCCACACACACTTCCCTTCGTTCTCTTCCCCTCTCTCCTATTTTTCCTTCAACGGATCTGCAATTTCTTCTCTCAGATTTATCCTCCCCATTTCAAAATCCCCTCTTTTCTAAATACGAGTTAATTTAATTAACAATTTCCTCAATTTCTCGCATATATCGGAAATGCCCTTACAATCTGAAGACATAACGAAAACAACACCGAAAAGCCGTCGTTTTACAGTCTAGTACGACATCTACTTTACTACTCTTATCACTTAAATACTCGCTGGTCATCCTGATTTTGCTTACCCAAAGGTCTATTAGGCAAAACAACAGAGCCATTTCTGGACCTGACTTTATTTTGCCGATTTAATTCATCAAAATAGTCGACCAGACTACTGTAACCATCCAATTGGATTCTAACCATTCCACATTTTCATCTTTCGAATAGGAACCCCAACTTATTAAAATGTGTTGCTTAGAATAGACCTTCATAGATGTGGATTACTAGTCAGTATAATCACAAATTCAAGTGTGAATACTAATATCAAGGTGATAACTTCATCCATCAACCACAATCATTGATGATATTGCCAAAAACAAAATACAAGAGTCCACAGGCGGTTGTACGAATAGAACAATTCTTAGTACCCGAGAAAACAAACCTAGTACTACCAAACTCTACAGCGTGGTCACTCAGGACTACATCACTACCCTCTTCTCTCTCAAGATGCTCTCTTTTTTTTGCTTTCTGTAAACATCATATTTTTCTACTTTTCTGATTAATTTTATGGGTTTTGTTATACCGAAGACTATATGGAAACGATACCAAAGACGATACAGCAAAAGCTTTTCTATTTACCTTCCTTCTCTTCTTTCCCTCGCCGCTATCATAGGTCCCACTGTGGAGGATCATCAATGGTGTTTGAGTGTTTGTAGAAGTGGAAGAGCTTTAATGTCAGATTAGGGGAAGAGGTAAAGGAAGGGTTAAAAAGAGGGGTTAAAATATAAAAGAAAAAAAGAAAAAGAGGTGTAAAATTATTGTTGACATGCTTAGCAGGTAGCCGGTCAACCAGTTCTAGTATAAGGGAGGGGTGTAATTGTTTGTTTTATTGGTAGTTAAAACTAAGTTTGGAGTATTTTGATAAGTACCCCTATAGTTCAGAGTATTCTCATTAAATAACACAACTTAAAATTGTTTGCAAGAGATTTTAATATTTCGAAAAGCTTATTTAAAATGAAAAACTATCATGTGTATTTATAGTAAAGAGGACGATTAGGGTTTAGGCGAAACCCTAATGGATGCCGTGAGATAGAAGATTATTTCACAAGAAATAAATCTTATCTCTTACTTAATTTAATCCATGAGATAATTAAGTTTAAGCAAATAAGATAAAAGTAAATCTTATCTTACCTAAAGTTTATCTTTATGATTTTCTGTTAAGTAAACAAATCAAATCAAATATTATTTAAGATATAAGAATATCTTACCAAAATATTATTTATATTTAATTTGATAGATTACTTGTACTAGAGGACTCACGAAACCAAGGCAGCCTCAAGCCGTGCGGCCGAACCCTTGGCCGTGTCCAGCTAGGTCTAAAATCCAATCCTTGGATTAGGGTTAGGTCAAATAATCAAACAAACCCTAGGTAGCATGACGACGCATAAGTCATTTTACTAACCAATAGATAAATGCGAATAGCTCAATATAACAACCCATATTTCATCTCTATCATATACACACATGATTTTGAAATATATTTGAAGAATTTTATCTTTTGAAAATGATTTTAAAACTATTAAAATCGTGCCATAAAGTTGCTACTCAAAGTTATAATAGAACCAGCTATAACCTTAAGTTTGATAAGTAAAGTTATAGGTGAAATAGCTATAACTTTACTTTTCCAATATTTCTTCTTAAGATACCGTTACTAGATGAAGACCTAAACTAGCTAATCTTCCTGGAGATCTTCAGAATAGGATCTTCTCTTTATCTTGATCATAAGCTCTTCATCCTGAGCTTGTTAAAGACTTGATCGAGCCTTTTGCTTGAATGGCCATCATACTTGAAACTTGTTACAGTTACTATGACGCTTTAGGAATCTTCAATGTTATAGCTCAAGCTGTTATAACATTACTTGAATGATGCTTCACAAATCTTCAATGTTATAGCTAAGGATGTTATAACATTACTTGTAACCTAAGCCAATCTAACGAAGACTAAACAAACGATTATGAGTAAGAGTAAATATAATATGAAGCACATACTTGTCATTATCAAAACTTAAACATATAACTATATGGTCCAACAATATCCCTATGATCCTCTGTGCAAACTTTACCCTTTCTAATAATGAGTGGATTAACATGAGAAGTTTCAACTTCAGTCCCCAACAGGTGCTTGTAATAATCCAAGAAAGCATCTTGTATTCTCTATGGGTCATCACGCGCATCACCCTTCATGTTCTTGATATAAAGGACTTGATTTCTTTTGATCACCCGTGAAAATACTTAGAAATTTGCGGTTTTGATAACCACATATCCCAAACACCGGACCCCGTGAAAATACTTAGTACTAATTTATAAGGCAAATTTAGTTTTATTTTTTAATATGGACCGGACCGAGACCGGTCCTTAATCCAAGACTGTCTTGGCCTTTTGACTCGGAAACTTTTTGTTCACCCCTAGTCCCATCCTTAATCCAAGAGTCAATCATCCAAATCCAAAAGATGTTTATATTCCAGACTTGCAACTTGCTCTTTTTCCATCCAGAAGACATTCCCAGGGTTGCTTGCAATTTGCTTTTGGATATACTCAAGATTCCTCAGGGCAATCCCAGTACTATTCTCAATATCGGTAAAATAGTCTTTATTATATCTCCTGAAATGATGCTTAAGATTTATAAGCTTACTAACCAATTTAAACATTCTGGTACCCTGAGTTTGATACTCCCACCATTCAGCAAGATGATTGAGGTATTTGTTGCTTTACCCCACATATTAAAATATTTGAATGGCTTCCTGGACCTCATACCCTGACTCTTGCTTTTAATAAGACATGGGGTATGGTCAAATATACCTTCAGGGAGGAAATGAGCATAAACATCAGGCATACGGCGACTCCATTCAGCATTTATTAGAGCCCTGTCCAATCTACTATATCTCCTAGACTCTATATCTTGTTTATTATTCCATGTAGGAAAAAGATCCCATTGTTGGGGCATCAGTCAGACCACATTTGTTCACACAATTCTGAAAATCATCAATCTCCTGATCACAAGTAGTACCCCCTAGCCTCTTTACATAAGACAAAACATAGTTGAAATCACCACAGACCAACCAAGGCTCATGGACTGTGGCGGCAAAATGAGCTAGTTGATCCCGTAAACTTTTCCTTCCATTTAAATCATTGAAGGCATAGACCATTGATACACAATAGGTAGAACTTGTGGCAATTTCTGTCTCTCATGTTGATACATTGAGGAGAGTAGTCATAAAAATCAACTTTAAATATAGCAGATCCCCCCCCCCTCCATTTATGGTAGCTATTATTTGTAGTAAGGCTCCAACCATCCATAAAAATACCTTTTAAACTATTTTGAGACAAGGCTTTCACCTTAGTCTCAAGGAGTCCAAACAAACCAGCTTGTACTATGCATAAACCATTTGACATATCTTTGTTTGATAGGTTTGTTAAGGCCCCTAACATTCCAGAAGCCAATGTTATACATTTCCCACCAATTGGTGAGGAACACTACCACTTATCCCAATCCCTTCCTTGGGTGTAGAGGAATTATTCAAGGCTTCCATGAATGTAACTTTCCCAAATATATGCATAGTATAGGCTCCATTTGTAACCTCTTGCCTAGCCATCCTCATGATTGGTCTAGCAGGAGTATACCCCATAGAGTACTTGTCTAACTTTCGTAACAAACCTTACAAGTTATAACAATAAGGCCCAAAGGCATGACCCATTATTGCTACTACTAACTCTAGGTATATATTCTAAACCATAGTAATCTTTCATGTTTTCTCAACCCTACTCCTCCTCTCAGCCACCGTTTTCCTCTTTCAAATACAATTCCTTTTTGTTTTCTTTATAATTTTTCCTTTCTTTATGGGTTTTTCTCCATATTATGCCTCTTCTTGAATTCAAATATTGCAATAATTTTTTTGTATACGATCATAGATTCATTGATGTATCACTGTCAGATTGAAGATCCGCCCTTGTGTGTGGGGTTTTTTTTAAAAAAAATGTAGATACCTCGTTTCTGCACCTCCCGCCAAAACCCAGTGATGATTGGACTGCATGTTTAGCATATGTTGCGATTTTATGACGTTTCGTAAATCGGTTAACAAAAGGTAACTCATACACTTGTGTCTACCCTTGGTCGTCATCTAGGTGTCATTACGGTCGTTTTCACAGTAATTAGAGTACATTTGGAGTCCGGATCAAAAATCGTCTTCATTTCCTAAAACCGTCAAATCCCGAGTCAAAGCAATGTGCTTGTCTACCTAAGGTTAGGATGTCATAAAATGTTATGGGTATATCTCATTTTGAGTCCCATGTCACTTTTTTGGGTTAAACTTAAAGTTTACATTACAAAATGTGCATTTCGTTTAGTTAAAATGACAACCCGACCTTTAGGCCCGTTTTACGAGGTGATAAAGACTTTTTTGGGTCTGGCCTATTTCAAATAAAGTTCTAGATATTCCTTTTAGCTTTCCAACGCCACCAAAATCACCTTATTCCGAGTCTTGTAGAGAAAGTTATGCCTAAAATACGACAAGCTGTCAAACGTGTTTTCTTGCTCAAAAGGAAACTACCCGAGAAATGACACAGCAAATGTTGCGTCTCTTTGAAGGATCGTAGCACCTGTTGCGCCTTTTCTCCAGGCTTTCTTTTTGTCCAAATTTTCGTGTTTCAACTAAGTCGGTTATTTCCGTATCCTTTCTTTCCTATTCCTTTCCAAATTCTACCCTTAACATAATTCCTCCATGTGTTTAATATAAATAGGGACCTTCGATCCACATATTTTTCACGCGAGTGTCCGCCCTTCTCTTCTCCCTTTGCATTCTAAGTCCTTGCTCTAAGCTTTCGACGCTTACGTGCTTGATCAATCGACCACGTAAGCTCAGATCATTCTGAATACCAGTCACGTTTGCATGACCGACCAATTTGACCACTACACAATTAATCAATCTTTTAATTCCTTTTGAAGAGCACTTTCATATTTGCATAAGATCGAGTCGAGTTACCACTAAAAAACCGATTTAGTTAAATCTCGCGACGCTAACATGTAAGTCTGGAGGTATAAAATCCCAATTTTATTTAATGTATTTTATTTTATTGTAACTAATTAATGTACAAATTTATGTCATAAGTATGCTCAAAATCGTCTTTTAAAATCACCTTTTAAAACCTTTTAACGGAAATAACACAGATCTGACGTGGGGAAGAATCGCTTCAACTGATGCACCTTCTGGAAAGGCCGCAGCATCTGCTGCGCCTCTTCCAGAGGTTGCCTTCAGTTGCTGCACTTCTTCTTCTTCCTCGGGTTTTTGTTCATTTCATCTTTTATTTTTCTTTCTTCGTTCTTTCCCTTATTTCACCTAATAATTTTCAAATTAGTATTCTTTTTCAACCTTTTATGGCTTAAATCCCTTATAATTCAATATTTGCGGATTTTCGTCATCTTATTCAAACTTGGATTTAAAGGATTCGATTTCTCCATATCGAGTCGTTTGAATTCATCTTTTGTACATAATTTTCTTTATTTTCCAGTTTTATAACTTTAATTCCGTTTTCAAATCTAAAGTTTTAATCTTTGTAAATCCGACATCATAAACCGTCGTACTCTTTAATTCATTATAATAATTCATTTTAATCTGACTTATGACAACCTTTTGCACATGTAATCTGACTAAATCACTTATATTCGAGTCGTACATCAATAATCAATGTAGTCAACCAAAGAACAATAACTAACCCACGGGTCTGACTTTCACAGTTAGAATCCAACTGGAGAACAGACGCAGGAAGTGTTGCGCCTCTTCCAGAGGACGCAACAGATGTTGCGCCTGTTCTAGGTTGGCTTCTACCTTTGAACTCTTCTCATTTTGACGAAGGGTTTCTAATTAGGATTTTAATTAACTATTATTTTTATTATCACCATAATTCGACATGTTTTCCATATAATTCATATTTTCCATATTCTCTATTTTATTTCTTTATTTTCCAATTTTCCTAATTTATTTTATTTCCTATTTTCTTCAAATTTCCTTATTTTTCAAGTTTCCTAATTTATTTTATTTCCTATTTTCTTTTAATTTCCTTATTTTCCAATTTTCCTTATTTTTCAAATTTTCCTATTTTCCTTATTTAAATCAATTTTCAATTTCCATATTTTTTTCCAATTTTCCAATTTTTCTTATTTCATTTATTCTTTTCTTTTATTTCTAAAACTCTTTTGGGCATGTTTATGATGTAAATTCAAATATTAATTGTAATTTATTTATTTATTTCGTATTTATCTTGTATGATTTATTTACTTGGTTTTCACATGTAATTTAATCTAACTTCCAACTTCAACCACATTGTTTGCTAAATTATATGTTCACCGACTTAGTTAATTCTCATATGATAGGATCAAAACGATGGATGTTGCATTGCATGCATATAATCGACAACATATCACATACGAACGATTTCCCTAATCATTAGTAGAGGCCGCTATCGAGGCGGGCGGGATTAGGTGTTCAGTAAAAGGACTTCCTAATACGTACCCTCACCCCTTACTCTAGATCTCTGTGAACATCCGTGTTCATTGGCATCCACGAGAGTCATTCTAGACATAGAATGCTAAGGGTAACGAGTTCTTAGTGTTCATGTCACTACTTTGTGTCTTGACATGACACGAGGTATTCGGACGGTTCCAATTTCCCATAAAAATTGGTGGCGACTCCACAAATGCAAACGCTTGTTCCCAAACGCCCCCGTGACCCATGTCCACAAAAAATTATAACTAAAAATAGTTAGTTCTCAAGTATCAATTGTATATTTGTATTTTCATATTTCAGATTTGATATTTGATGAAGTAAATTTGATGGAAGTACATTAACTGGAAGTATGAAATTGGAAGTCTGAATCTTTTTCCAAATAGCTTATCCTCCACTTTTTGTATTGTTGATTTTATTATGTATTAAAATCGAATTGTATTCGGATCTCGAAATATGGATATCCGGATTCTTGAATACCTGATTTTCGGATATCTAAATTATTCAGTTCGGATCTGGATCCTCAAAATTCATGATTTTAAAATCTGGTATCCGATCCGGTTTTGAAATCTGAATCAGATATCCGGTTTTGCTCAGCCCTGAAGATTGTTGGTCATTGTATATCGATCATCGTCACATTTTGAGGTTTACTTGTGTATTGATTGTTCCTACTCGACCATGTGGTTGGCTGTTTGTTTCCTGCGTATCAAACTCTTTTAAAAACTATCTGCGGTGTTCCACTTGATATTTTCGATCATTTGGTGAGTAATTAGACTTACAGGTTTGTATATATTGATGATGCCATGAATGTTGATGATGTAATGGGGCATGAGATAAGTCGTTGACATGCCGAGTCTAACTCAGTAATTGTTATAGATATGACGTAGGTTTATTTATAGACTTATGTTGTAGTTTTGAGATCTTGTAATTAGGAGATTCAGTTTTGTATTAAACTTTGGACTTTATAATAATTGTTTCTTAATTGGAGTTTTTGATTCACCACCTCAAAAAAAGGGGATAGTAGCATTCATATTTACCTTGGCTAGGTAAATGGAGGTGTTACAAACACGCCATTAGGAATGACGACTTTACACAGTAGACACGCTCTTGTGAATGACGTGTCTTTGAAACTCAATTTACCATTGCTTGGAGAGTACTTTACATTTAAATTGACAATGAGACAAATGAATAAATAATCATTAATTACATCCATCTCCAGCAAGACTCAATCAATGTGCGTGATGATCTATCTATTGTCAATCTCGAGGCACGCGATAGTCCCTCTACTGTCGACCTCAACGCACATCCTTGTTGCCCTCTGGTGTACCTTCACTCGTCTCTCCTTGACGTCGCTACTTCTATCATGCGCGAATTGGCAGGGAGATTACAGTTATAGTTTGGGAATTGGCAGGGAAGAAGTCTTAGATGGCGGTTACGCCCGTGGTGGATGCAATTGGAGATTTTCGGCATGCTGAAGGATGAGATTGGGGATTATGATTTAGAAGAGAGAGAAAGGACTAAGAGGTGTTTCATGGATGATGGTTGGTGATTAAGTAGTTTGGGTTTGGCTAAGAAATAAAAGAGTTTTTGTCTTGAGGTGATAGATAGCTTTGCTCGAGCAATAATGGCGATTGTAGCCAAAATCTTTTGAATTATTCAGTTAGAGGACGTCACCGTTCAGAAACATAAGTGAATTGAGTTTGCTTTAGAGTGCAAAGACACGCCATTGCGAATGACGTGTCTACCTCATGAGACCCGCTATTTCCAGTAGCGTGTTTAGTTCCTTGCATTTTGTAAAAGCTTATATAAGTTTGTCTTTCTTAGTCACTCTAAACACTCTATTAATAATGTCGTGTTTATTCCGTGTTTCATGTTTTGGAAAACCCGCTACAATGTTTATAGAATAACCCTAAAATTTAAATTGGATTAAAAACGGACTATGTTTTAAAGAAGAGGGCCTAATCCGTCCTACACCTCACAAATCACATGACAAGAGGAGCTCTAAAATCAAATATAAATAAATAAATAATAAATATAGTAATATGTGTTGACAACCTCTTCAAGTTGCAGTTTCTCTCCTTATATCTTCTGCTTTGTCGATCTCACCGCAATATTTCTCTTCTCTGAAGCGACAAACAATATAGCTCAACACACTCTCACCCAACTCTCTTCATTTTTACCCTGAATGTCAAGTAAAAAATAGTAAAAAGAGTAAAAAAGGAAATGTCTTCGTCAAATCCGAGAAGTGTTGAAGAGATCTTCAAGGATTTCAGTTCTCGTCGTTCTGCTATTGTTCGTGCTCTCTCTTCTGGTATTTTCCATTCCCCCCTCTTTACATTTTTTTTTTTTTAATTTCTGGGTTTTTTTCCTAACTGTTTTTTTCTGATCTGGGTTTCTTCCATTTATTTTTATTTATTTTTAATTTATTTTTGTAGATGTTGACGAATTCTACGGTCTCTGCGATCCAGGTATGTTCAACTTTGTACTCTTATTGTTCCAGTAATTGTTCGTTTATTTTATTTTATTTTATTTGGAAAAGAATATTGGTTGGAGTAAATTATGCATTCTGAAATGAGTTTTTCGATTTAGCAGTTATTTTAATTTTGAAGTCATATGAATCCCACTTTAAATTTGATAGCTTTTAGAGGTACTTGTGTTTCATTTTTGTGCGTTTGTTTGTGTTATGTTTTGTGTTACTTGTTGGCTCTGGAGATGTGAATTTGGAGCTTTTCGATCTCGGTTATTATAATGGTTAGCTCGAATTTTCAACTTCCTAGCTAATCGAATCCTAAAGAAATAAGAAGAATAATTTTCTTAATGGACTTACAAGAAGGATAAACTTTGGTAAAAGTTAGCCTTTTGTCCTTACAAGAAGAATAATTTATTTTTGGGTTTGGACGAGAGGCCTAGCTCTTATTACTCTTCAGTAACTAAACTTGGCCAATAGACCACTAAGGCGTCTTCTCAGAGGAATTGTGCACAACACAGAAGGTGTGCAGTTGAGAGTTATATCCCTTGGTCTTGTGTGACCCCTAGATTTCCTAGCCAGTCACTGGCTTGTTTGCTTCCCATTAGACATGATCGAGCTTGACTTGCCATCCTGTTCTTTTTATATGTGTCCCATATTACAATTAAAGGTTTCGTTGAGCACCGCTGAGTGTCTCTGACCACCGTTTAAATGCATGTCTTCTTATCCACATTGATTAACAATTTTCGTGTGTTCCATGTTGAGTTGTTAGGCTAATTTGGGCCCTTTTGCCTTAGCAAACAGCTCCTTTCTCATTTAAGCCATTTACGAGTCTGACATGAATATCGTTAGTTGTTTTTACTCGGCTAGATTGTATGGTTAATTCGACTACTCTCATCAACTATGTAACTCGCACACTCCACGACTCAATCTTTGAGAAAGGGCCTCTCTTAAGGAATGAATAAACGGGTACGAGGACTCTTCTTCAAAAAAAAATTTACTATAAAGTTTGAAATCGTCAAGCGTTTTTCAAGTGAGGTGAGAACTTGTTTGAGATGACGTTTTAACTCATCAGTATTTATACAAAATAATTTTTCAGACTTGTCTCTTTACTTTTGTCATGTGAGCCTCCCCCCCTCTGTGTCTTTGCTAATTGTCGTATGGCTTAGGATGTGAGAAGTCAAAGTAACATCCTCATCAACTACTTTTTAATGAAGATGCTAGGCATGAGCTTTAGCAACACGTTTTTGTGTGAACTAAACCAAACGTAATAAGCTGATTATGGCAGGCTACAATTGTAAAGGGTCTTACTGTGACTACATGATGCGATTCGTTGGTTATCGTATCCAAATTTTGATATGGGAATGAAAGGGTTCTCTTGCTTCTTTCTACTTCACTTATGTATTTGTGTCTCCAATGGCAATTAGAGAAGGAGAATTTGTGCTTGTATGGGCTTCCAAATGAAACCTGGGAAGTTAATCTTCCTGCAGAGGAAGTCCCGCCCGAGCTTCCAGAGCCTGCTCTGGGGATCAATTTTGCAAGAGATGGAATGAATCGGAAGGATTGGCTCTCTCTGGTTGCTGTGCATAGTGACTGTTGGTTGTTATCCGTGGCTTTCTATTTTGGTGCCCGTCTTAACCGCAATGAGAGGTACATCTTTATTGTCCTTTAATTTGTATTTTTTTTTGAGATAACTGTGGTCTATTCACATCTGTGTTGATGAAACAATGCTTGTGAGCTTGTGTGTGTTTGTTGTCTCTATCGAGTGAAGGTCAATTCTTTATTCTAATCGGTGATGCAACTTTTTTTCTTTATAGCTGTTTGACCGAAGCTATACCTTTTCCAAAATTGTCCGATTCTCAATCCTTATCTTTCGGTATACATGTCACCATTTCCACGTCTTCTCTAATTTCTCCTGATGTTATGACCCACTATCCTTTGGTACCTGTGGTTAGAAGCAAATTGGGTTGTCTATTACTCCCATCTTTTGTGCCTGTGGTTAGAAGCAAATTCCCTCTTTTATTCAGGATTCTCTTAGCTACGTATTGAGACAGACCTATTAGCTGCTTTTTTTTTTTTGGGGGGGGGGGGGGGTTACTTTTCCAAGTATTAATTCCTTATTATCCAGTCATGTTCCACATTTTGATAATTTTTTTCCAATAACTCTTCTAATCTTTTCTTTTTTCTTTTTCTAAAAGAACAAGTATAAATTGATCTGTACAGATTCATTTCCCATTCAGAGATATCCGGCATTCACTCAAAATGTGTGTATAATATTGTAACAACGGCTTTATCTGATTTTTGTGTTAGAACTTAGAAGAAGAATGGTAACTAAAAATATGCTTTTACTGAAGTGACCTTTCAGGCTGGTGATGGAAATCTCATGGTTCTTTAAACTCTATAAATGATTTAGATTCCCCTTTTTTCCTATTATTACAGATCTTTGGTGTCACTGGACATTGTTTGTCCTTTTCTTTCTGTTCTTGAGACTTGAGTAAATCAACCACTACTCTGGATTGAGATGCACTTTTATAGAAGCAACTCTGCTCCTTGGCGTTGCATCCAGTGTGACACCACTGAGAAAACAGTGTAGAGATTTCATTATAGGACTTTATGGAGGTGGGGACTGTGTCTTTGATAGTTTGATCTGGTGCTACTTGCTAGAAGCCTAGAAGTGTGACTTTTCCCTACAGCGGTTTCTTGCAAGCTGTCGGTGGGAGATGTCAGGGTCTTCTCCTGTTTGTTGGGATCAAAATGGGAGTGTGGGACCAATGTTGCAACTAGCAAACTAGTATGTTTTCTGTTCTCTTCCAGTAAAAAAACAGATAAACAAAGTCATATAGTTGTGTTAATGCTGACCTGAGTCGGGGACAAAACTATCCTTGTAGATAAGAAAAGGAGGAACTACTGTAAGCAAGAAAGTTATTTGTATTGATGAACTCGGATGCCCTTTTAGAGCCCCATTCATAATGATCTCTTAGAGCTTGCCGAACAAGTAATTGTAGAATATGTGAGATACATTTCATTTAACGCTTCAATAGACCGTAAGCCTAAAGTTCAGTGAGACATAGCTAAAACGCCTCAATGTGCCTTAACCGTGCCTTGTAGATTGGTGCAGCTAGCGAGGTGCACTACTGTACGATTTTCATAATAGTTTCTACTAGTTTTTTTTATTATGTGCCGTGTTGCTTCGACACACCAGGTAGGTGCAGTATCGAGTGTCGACACGACATGCCACCAGCACCTGATGCGCCTGGAATATGGCAAGAGAAGACACGACACTTGACATTGTCAACTGTTGAGATCAATTGTTTGCTTGAAATTATGGGAAAGGAATTAAGATTAAGAACCATAAAGTAAAGCTATTAAGAAAGTGTTAGGACTATTTAGGAGATGAATATTTGCAGAAAAGCCAGAGAAAGATGAAGATTAATGGTTTTGCAAGCTCAACGATCTTTTGGCCTGTCCTTTGTTCCTTCGTTGATCCCTCTTGATTTAGGCCATCTATAAGGAAATCAGTATTACCCTGATCCTTGATTTAGGCTCATCTTTAAGGAAATCAGTACTACCCTGATACTTGATTTAGGCTCATCATTACACGTATTTTCATTCATTAAGTTACTATTATAATCTTTAATTAATTTTTAGTTTAATATTCTTGCTATTAAGTGATATCTTTGTATATAAGTTTCTATAAAAAGAGAAAAGTGTCTTATTTTATGAATTTTATACCCATGAGTTTAGATCGGCTTTTTTTTTTTTAACAAAATCATGTTTCCCTTCCCTTTTCCCTATTTCCTTTTTGCCTCATTGTATTTCTAGTTGTGCAGCCGGTCACTGATGGTTTCAAAGGATGATTCATGTTGCTCTAATGCTGTTGTAACTCTCACTTTTGACCTCATTGAGTTTGCTTCTGGGCTTCTGTAGTGAGAGTAATGATAAATGAGATAATCTTAACATTTGATTGATTTAATTACCTACTGCTGTAAGTTATCTATTATTTTCTGTTAAATCAAATTAGAAATGTGATCTATCAATTTGGAATGTACTATGTAGGATTTATTATTGTCGATTCCTCCTCTCTATTGGTTATCCTAGAGATATTGGTTCTCCTTTAGTGCACTGTGTCATCATTTGGTTCTCCTTTAGCGCACTGTATCCTTTAGCACACTGTGTCATCATTAGTTATGTTTTGACGTGGAAGAGTCATATTTCACTTTGAACTTTGGTTTATGGGCATGCAATACTGGGAAATGAGCTGGCTCACAAGTTCGACATTAAAGTCAAAGTAGAAAGCCCTAGTGAGGTTAAACAAATGATAGGTAAATGACAGGGAAGTAAGGAAGTATGATAGATACTTGCTGTAATAGAAAATTGAGCTAAAGGGAGAAGGGGGAGGGTCCAAGATTTTCAAAATCTTTCACTTGGTACGTGGTACACTGGTTGATTTTGTGTCCACTTTAGCCCGTGATAGATTTTATCCCCACCCCCATGTTCCGCTACTAAACTGCCGATTTAACATTCTTGAAGTCTCAATGTTCTGACAAATTCACAAGATGAACAGGCATCCTAACTTTTTTGTTGTACCTCTCACTAAAACTTGTTTAGAAGATGACATCTACTGATATATTTCATTATTTTTCTGCCAGGAAGCGGTTATTTAGCATGATAAATGAACTGCCCACAGTGTTCGAAGTTGTGACTGAGAAGAAGCCATTGAAGGACAAGCCTAGTGTTGATAGTGGTAGCAAATCCCGTGGTAGTGCCAAGGTGAGACAAATAGTAGCAGTAATCGAGATTTCTTGTCTTCATCCATCTTGTTTTGGATGCATCTAATATCATCAAGGAATTATAGGTCCACTCATATGCATTTGTGTTTCATCTCAATTATCTACGCAATTTTCGTATTGGGTAATTCATAAACAACCACTCTGTGTTGTTAACATATAGAGGTAAGGCCGTGGGCATCACCTTTTTTTACCCTGCCATTTGCTCCAGGCACAGGGTTATGTTGTTGTCTTGTAAATTATTTAACACGAACAATGATAAAAAAAAATAAATGTCAAAAATAAATATTACACTCACCTGGAGCGGTATCTACTTAAGAGTTGATTGTCTGGAAATTTTGGATAGCATCACCCCAAGTGCCATGGAGCTGCATCTACTTTAGAGTTGACTTTGTGTACACTTAGTTTTTGAATAGTGTTACCCAAATTCAGGGTAGGTAGTACTCTTCAAACTAGAACTTGTTCCTCTAAGCCAGGAACCGTGAATCATGCAATACTGGTTAGAATGCCTAAGCGATCCTCTAAGCCAGGAACAGTGAATCATGCAATACTGGTTAGAATACCTAAGCGATGGGATTTGCAAAGTAAGAAACTAAAAGTTAGTCTTTAAAAGACCGTCTCATGTTAATTCATGCGTGACTGGCCCATTTAACTCATACCTCTGTCAATATATTCACCAGTTCATTGAAAACTGGCTAATTACCCTGTTTATTAGGTAACACGAGTTGGTCCATGGTATTCTTATCAAGAGACCATCTCATATGAGAATTTGTGAGGGGCTAAGGACTTGCATGTAATGTGCAGAGATCAAGTGATGGACAGGTGAAAAGCAATCCAAAGCCGGGAGATGAAGGGTTCGAGGACGAAGAAGACGAACAGGGAGAAACATTGTGTGGGAGTTGTGGTGGGGATTACAGTGCTGATGAATTTTGGATATGCTGTGACATTTGTGAGAAGTGGTTCCATGGCAAATGTGTGAAGATAACTCCAGCCAAGGCTGAGAACATTAAGCAATACAAATGCCCTTCTTGCAGTCTTAAGAAGCCCGGCCGTTCTAGTCACTGATCCTTGCCACTTTCGCGTTGATCGGAAATCCCTATCTTTGACGGTGGCTAACATCACAGATACTATGTAAGGCGGTTTTACACAGGCATTATTGTGAAATCGTATGTTATTTACCCAAATTTCCCTATAAGAAACTATTTTAGGAACTGCCATAATTTATGGTAGGGGTATGAGTTTCAGTAATGAGTAGTTTTTTTTTTTTTTTTCTTAATTTTTTTTTAATATTTTAGTGTAAAACTTGGTTATGAGAGACTTTTTGGGCTGACATAATATAGCAGTGCCTACCATTGATGTTTAAGAGCTGGGATTGTACTGGTATGTTTTTGATTAATCTTTGTTTATACAGCCACTGCTTGCTTGTATGTGTCCACTGTCCAGGTTTTCCCCTGAGATCCCCCGTGTTTCTTGTACCCGAGTATGGTGTATAATTAATACAGTCGGCTAGCCGCAACTCTAATGAGGTGGTCTTATACTCTTATTAGGTGGCAATTTTCTAAAAAAAAAAAATAGGATATTCCCCAATCTCCTTTGGTTTTGAAAAAAGAACTGAAGAATGTTATTACAACTTTATTTTTTTTTTCCTTTTTTTTACCCTTGCTTTGAGGGGTATTTATAGCGTTATTTGTTCTGTATCGTAGCTGAATACATGGATAAAGTGATACTAACTCGTATGATCTAGCTAGACCAGACCTCAGCTGGTTGATGATCATGGGCCTAGCTGTTCAGTGCTGTCAAGGCCAGCTACAGCTCTATCCATTTACGAGTTAAAATCCTCTACCTGTCGTTAAAGAAATGGAGAGGTTCAGGATAAGATCCTGATGTAAAACCCAATAGACCTCAATAAGGCGGGGAGGAAAAAACGTGTTAAAAGTGGAAATAGACCTCAAAAAACGAAGGGGAAATAGACCTATGAGGTTAACTTGCTGCTTTGCCCCATTTTTAACCGTAAACTACTCTCTGCATTTTATTTTATTTTCTTTTGTAATTCAACAACTGCCATGGTTCCATAATGTGTTTACAACGGAATTACTTTTTCACATACATTTTGTCATAAATTTTCCATAAACTACCCTTTCCTCTAAAAACAGAAAATTTACTGTCTTTCCGTTTCTTCTCAAAATCTAATCGATTTTCCCCCAAATGCCTCGGTTACAGTATATCAAAGAAGAAAGGTTTAGTTTTGATAATTAAACTACACAAAATTTTGTTTTAGAATGAGTTGATTTGTTATTTCTGTTCAATTAGGGTTGTGTTTGTATTTACGTTTGATAGAGTGGCTGTACAAGTTCATCATATTCATTTACAGAATTACAGGCAAAGGTAATTAAGAGAAATGCTCCTCCAAAGTTCTTACATTATTTCAAAAGTTACAGTGTAAGATATTCGACTAGGTAGCACCAGAAACATGACCACCAAATCTAGTGCTACCAAGCCTAAGGATTACATAAACATAAAAAACGGTAACAACTAGAAGAGCATGAAGGGTATAATGATGATTGCAAGCGAAAGAGCCACGAGCCATAGAACGAGCTTCAAACACACGGAAGATCTCCAAATATCGCCGATACATACGAGCCGCAGAGCGACAATAGCAAGGTGTACTTACGATCTTGCGAAAAGATCGTAGAAAGACAATGAGGAAAGCAAGACGACGAAGTCCGCCCCCGATGGAGATAAAACTCCTACACCTTCGAGATTGAACCCTTTGATCGTAGGACCAGCAGACCAAGAAGTACGACAAGCATTGCCCAACTCGACCACGAACCCAATGGGACAGGACACCCAAGCGCAAAATCGAGTGCAAAGAAACCAAAACCCTATTAGAGAGGAGAGCCATGACACTACAAGCCACCCCAAAATTAAGGGACAGGACACCCATAACCCAGAGGATTTTATAATAAACAACAAAAGCATATAAAAAAACGAACGCATGAGAAAAGATTCAATAACCACCGAAGCCATCCAATCCAACGCCTCGACCAACCCACCTTAGTCCAACCCGAACTCATCTCAAAACGACCCAACACCAACACTGACCCGCATCAGTCAAGACCACATCGAAATCATCACAACACCCAGGGCAGACAAAAATCAACCAGCGAACGCCAACGAAAAACAAAGACCAAACGATGACCAAAGAACCCCAGACAAACCCGACAAAACACCAAATAGGCTTACATGCGACCTCAACAACCCCTCAAAGAAAATGAGACCTAAACCACGCAAACGGAATCAAATACACTATACCGAGACCCGTTTCACCAAATGACGCCTCCCAGGACCATCGTCAAACAACCAACAAGACCCAAAAAAAAAAAAAAAAACAGACGGACTCAAAAGGAGAATGCAGAGGGACCGAAAGGTGGGGGGAATGGGGGGATCACCAAAACAGACCCAAAACACACCCTTTACAAGCAACAGAGAGGCAATAGATGAGCCACAAGGACTCATCGACCAACCCAGAAAAGCGACAACCAACCCAAGGGTGGGGGGAGTGGGGGGATCACCCCTGGGGTGGAGACGACAACGACGGTGATAGGACAAGGCGACGCAAGAGCGGGGATGACAATGAACTAGGACCCAACCTGAAGGGGAAGACACGACCCAAAGACCGAAAGAACCAAACACCAACGGAAACCACCATACTTGTGGCAGGGGAAACCCCAGGGCCGGGGGACACACCCTGAAGCCGCAAGCAAGCCCGAAAACAGCAAGGAAAAGGAGAACGTCGGGGAATAGACGGAACACCGATCACCACCACAGAAAACACCCAAACACACCCAAGATCAATCCTGGAACAAGAAGAGCCCGATGATTAGCTGAGGAGACCAAGAGGCGCAGACACGGGATCAGTGAGGGAAGGACGAAAGGCGATGAGATGAGCGATCGCCGGAGATGGGCCAAAGGAAGACCCCATCTCCGGCGAACGGGTGACGGCAGGTGGGAGGCGAGAGAGCGGATGGAGGCGGCGGCGGCTCAAAGTAGATTAGGGTTTTGTTTTTGGGGGTTTTTTTGAGAGAGAAAAGGGAGAGCTGTTTTTTAGAGAGACCGGAAGTGACAGTAGTGAAGTTCAAGATCTTAATGCTCCTCCAAAGTTAATGTTTGTAGATGTGAAGGTTCAAATTGATTATGACCACATGGTATGGTCTGTGCATTTTGATCTATCAATTACATTCCGCTAAATCCTAAATGTAACACCACGTCTATAATCTATCGAGTTCAGCTCACCCCCATTAAACACAATCTCAGCACATGCATCATTCGGCCAACTCAGATCCATACTGATATATACATAAAATTAATATCCTTCCGAAATTGCATGTAGGAGGTTCGAATAAACCTACTCAGAACGTGTGAACTAATGAATAACAGATATGAAACTAGGTATATAACTATATATATGGCAGTTGGTATTGCGTTCCTTTTCTCTTGCAAAAACTTTCAAATTTGCAAATCAGACCTATGTATGTATCATTAATTGCAAAATGGACAACACAATTAACTTAGCCCCTCTGTCCCCTTCATCATTTATTTATTTACCTTTAAATCTTTGATTAAGATCTCCCACACAATGAATAAAAAAAGGTAAACAAATGACCGGAACAACGTGTGGAGTAAACAAAAGAGAATTATTTCGGCTGATGAATAACGTACACAATCCTTGTTATTGAAAACCGTTACGCTACACGTTTGAAAGATGGGCAAGGACGCCATATGAAACAAATTTTAAGGAGGTATCGTGCATTTATCGGGAAACAGCCACGATAGAGTCACGAATGTGTCCTTGGATCACAATCCAAAGTGATATCCAACACTGTCGTTATCATTAATGGAAAGATATTAAATTTCCAACCTTACATAAAAGCATAAATTGTACGCAAATAAAATGAAAGACCAAAGAACGTATAGAGAAGAAACAATCTAAATAGAAGTAGTTAAGTAAACTAATAAAATGTCTGAACTAAGGCAGATGTGCTATTCATGTGGGAATTCCTTGCAGAATCTAACAGGATGGAAAAACAAAAAGGTTACATAAAACCTAATGTCATCTCAGCGAATTACGAAGATAGCAACCTCTTCATACCTGATTTTTGCTCCTGAGTAAGCCTAGTTGGAAACTTAATATTGAATTTAATTCTCAAATTTCCTTTTTTGGAGGGTTCCTTGGGGATCGGCATGCCTTCTCCTTTAACAACCTCTTCGTATGATGGACTAATGACTGAGTTGACGGGTACTGTCAGAGTCCGACCATCAAGCGTTGTTATCTGGGCGGTATACCCCGTCAAGGATTCAACAAGAGAGATTTTTTGAGTGACAAGAAGATCATTACCGTCCCTCTTAAATACACTATGCGGCTTCTCATCAATGATGAAGACTAGGTCAGACGGTATGATGCCACGCTGTTCATTACCCTTTTCTGGAAATGTAATTTTTGTACCTTTCTTCCAACCTGGTTTGATCTCAATAGTAAGGATTTCCTCCACTGTTGTTGGTTTCCTACACGAGAGAAAAAAAAAAAACGGAGAGAACCATCAACAATTAGTTACAACATCAAATTTTCAAAACATATGCTGACAAATTTCTGATTTTATTTTGAGATTCCTGTTAGAGAGCGCGGAAAAGGGCAGTTGGCATACAAACAAAAGAATCTTAACCACACCGAAAATATAGAAGCACATATGAATTCTAATGGAGTGAATTACGGAAACTTACCATAAACAAAAAACAAATGTCCACGCATCTAGATTCTAGAACCTGACTGAAGTGTAGATTATACAGCTATGCAAGATTGTTTAAATTATACTTTCAAACAGCAGATATACACTGCTTCGAAACTCTGCTTTTAGAGTTATTACCTAAACTTCAACATGGTTCAAGTGACGGCACACAGAAGTTTTGCTTTGCCAATTGCTCAAACTGTGCTAAATTAGATAAAAACAAAATCATGGGTTACAAAAACCCCAAAGAAGCTCTAAAGACCACTGCCATGTAAAACAAGGGACCCTAACATCTAAACGACATAGTCAGCTAGATTCAGTTACTGAGAACATTAAAATAAACCTAGACATAGAACAAGCTATTGTAAGTAGCTAGTTTCATTACCACAGCCATAACAAAACAAAATATTCTATTGGTACAATGATAAAAAGTATTGGCTCATAAGACGAACTGGCTAATACGTAAAGATTTTACGACATGCCCATATATTCCTACATGTACAGGCCCTTTTAAATAAAGTCGGTATTTGACAGACGAGGTTGGTACTTGGGTGAGATTTGACCGATAAGATATTACAGTCAATCCAAGCTTGACACAGCTAGTGTTAAACTGACATGACTAATTTGAATGATTAAGAAACAAGATTCTGTAAACCCCACCATTATCTGCATTACCACGTCATAGTACTCGAAAGTGATTTGCACACAATGCCGCTATTAAATACCATGATGATTTACACTTATTAGCAGCTAACACAACACCAACCATTTGCCTCCATGCAACAATTATTCACTCCCAAGTAGACCGCAAAGGTTAAATTTGCAATTTATATCCATGGAAATCGACGCATTAAACATACTTGAATTTTTATCTCCCAATAAATCCTAGATCTTCATATAAAGGCTATCCAAAGAGCGGAAGCAAAGGGCTGTCCTTGACAGAAACACAGTAAAGCATTTAATGACAGAAATTTAGTGAACAATTTTGACACAAAATTTTCTTGTCAATTCAATGGAAAGCCTTCAAAATTTCCATAAAAGCCAGTAATAGCACCAAGAGTTCACCAAAATTAATCAGAAACAAGTTTTGCATCAGCAGCACAAATCACATACAGAAATTATTCACAAAAATGCAAAAAAAGTCAAGTTGCAAGCACAACATTACCCAGAAGCGTCAAACACATCCCTAGAAATCTTCATCTTTTTAGTCGTTCCTCTATACAAATCCTCCAAGCTACATGGCAATGTCCTTTCAATAGCAGGTGCCTTGCGGGGCATACTCGAAGCCTCTGCAGCTCCACTGCCGCCAGCACGAAATTGGTGAAAGATATCTTCCCCAAACATCCCTCCTCTTCCAAATGCAGGCGGTCCTCCACCCCTAGATCCTCCCATGTCTCCCATTCCTCCGAAAGGACTTGAAAATCCGAAAAACTCTGAAAAAATATCATCCGCACTCCGACTATTAAATCGGAATGACGTGAACCCATTACCACCGTCTGAACCACCAGCGAATCCTCCAGCTCCTGGTGGTGGTACCTGCCCCTTCAAGCCTTCCTCACCGTATTGATCATATACAGCTCGTTTTTGTGGGTCACTTAAAACCTAAACCAATTTTAAAAAATTGAAACCATGTCATATTGTAACCCTAACTGAAATGGCAAAAAGTTAAATACTTTAATATAAAACACAAAAGATTGAATAGGACTAGTCAATTAAACAGTTGCGAATATATAATCAAGATCACCTAAAATTTCAATAAAGTGCTAATTGTTTATTAATTAAACGTGATAAACCCAAAAAAACGTTCCAACTTTATAGCAATTAAGATTAGAGCAATGCTAAATACAGTCTCTTTTGGGTGTTCTCCTATCTTCTACCCTTCCAAAATATAATGTAAATCTTCCTTAAGTGAGATTAAATAATCAATAAAGTTGCACTTAGGTAAATTTAATATGGAAACACTGCAAAACATCATTGTTTGTTAGTATTAGAAATTCTTGTTTAAGACGAGCATATCTGTTTAAGCTTAAAGGCGGGTCACAAATACCATGTGAGTCACATATACCATGTGAGATGAATATGACAAAAGCAGAATGCAATGGGGAAAAGTAACACAAATTCGGGTATCAAAAGATACTATCAAAATCAATTTTATATGAATCATCAACTGAGACTAACTAATGAATACCAAAAAATTAGGAATAAAGCAATAAAGTTAGAAACTTAATGCGAAAAATCGTCAAAATAAAAAAGGGCAGGGAAAAAGTGGGGTAAATACATCATAAGCTTCGGAAATTTGCTTGAATTTGGCTTCAGCATCTTTCTTATTATTAGGGTTTTTATCAGGATGCCATTTCATAGCGAGTTTTCGATACGATTTCTTCAAATCATCGTCTTTGGCGTTTCTATCAACCTCCAATACCTTGTAGTAATCAACCCCCATTGTAATTATTAATTATTAATGGTATAATTAACAAGACAATAATAACGGGTGTTAATCAAAATTTTGTTAAAAGGGATTGTTGTTTGTTTGTTTGGTTGGTTGGTAGGAATTAGGATGGTTTAATAGCAAGTTTTAGGAGGAGGAGATGATGAATATATAACATCCATGGTTTTCCTAATTTGGTACGACAGACATGCTATTTGCTTCTATCTTCCTCGTAGTAGGGATAGGGATTTCTAGTATATCAACCTAATTCTCAATCTTTCTCTATGTTTGATTGATTTCGTCTAAATACCTACTGACTCCTCATAAAGAGCGTTTTTCTCCTGGTGAGGCTTTGGAAAAAAATTTCGCGATGATTTACTACGAATTGGCTCAAACTGTTTAGACTATGGTTACATGTACGATTTTATCCTTTTTTATCAACTTTGGGGTAAAGTCGCTCTTTCAAGTAGCGATTTTATCCTTGAAAGGAAAAAAAAATATATAGAAAAATAGACCGATTATTTAATCTGGACTAGACTGGACCGTATTTTATCTGGTCCAATCTGCGGTGAACCTATTTACTCTATTTTGCTCTCTGGTTCAGTCCTGGACCAACGGAATGAATTGCAGACTAGACCATGGACTAAACTTATATAACAAGGAATCTTTAAAATTGTAACATACTAACAGTCCTGGTTTTATTTCCTACTTTGTTTACAGTATTACTAACTAGTTTGAATGTCCGTGCGTTGCAACGGGGTAATAAACTTATTTATAATGCAAAAAAAAAAACGTTATAAGGGTTTAATGTTTACATTCTATGTCTAAAGATTGATTTACATATTATTAAAATATCTCTTTCAAAAAAAATAAACGATAAATATATACGTGGGTTAACTCTTATTTATAATCATATAATCACCCTAACTTATACTAATCTTTCGATGTGAGACAATTCTATTATTTATATGTAATATATTCACCAAACTTGAATTATTTTTCTGATGTGGGACAATTCTACTATTTATACGTAATATATATTCATCAAACCTGCATTATTTTTCAATGTGGGACAAATAACATATTCAGAATTACACTATCTTTTTTCCACTTAGTTCGACATCCAACCAGATCCCGAATACCGAATACGGACAATTGCTACTCATTATATCTAATAGTTATTATATTTAAATTTAATAATATGATCAAGTACTCTCCATTAATATTTGTACGTTGTTTTTCTTCAAAAAAAAAAATTCATAATTGAGATACGGAAATTTTCCGTAGTAACCCTTAATTTTGTCAGATTTTCCATGTTACCCCTACTTTTAAGAATCTGCCTACGGTACCCTTGAGGTTCCATTTTTTTGCCCATGGTACCCCCTAATGTAAAGGTTATTAAATGGACGTTAAGTTTGATGGCGTGACAATAAATTAACAATTAAAAATAATTCCCCCTTTATTGTTTTATTGGTACGAATATCTCTCTCTTTTAAATGAAAATATAATTAACTATATCATTATAATATTAGAAATTTCTAATGGTAACTTTGAACTTTGATAGATTACACATGGTACCCCTAATTTTAAGTTTCTACAAATGGTACCCTTGTGTTCACCTTTTTCTTTCTCAGAATACCATTTGACAACTTCCGTCATACGCCCATTACTCTTATGACTTGGGGACGCCTTTTTCTTTTGTTATCTATAACACAAACACTTCATTATTTAATTCCTAAATCCATATTTTATTTAATAAACTAACATTTAATACCTAAATAACAAAACACAAATAGCATGGCATGCTCAATTACTCATCTAGTTACTCATAGGAGTAATAGCATTATGAAAAAAAGTAAACACAAGGGTATTATATGTAGAAACTTAAAATTAGAGGTATTATGTGTAATCTACCAAAATTCGAGTGTATCATGAAAAATTTCCGTTATAATACTGACCATTTTATCGCTCTTTCTCCCACCTAAACAAAATGTTACAACTTTAAAAATTTAACATTTAATTCAAGATTATGTTTAAAGTCTCTTATATAATAAGTATACTTTGAGAGATTAATATATTTGGGGTGATACCTAAGTTCTAAGGATAAATCCTATTTATAATCATGGGATCACCTTAGCTTATGATAATCTTCTGATGTGGGCAATTCAACTATTTATACGTAGTATATATTTATCATACCTACATTCTTTTTCAATGTGAGACGAATAACATATTTAAAAGTACACCATATTATTTGAACCTAATTCGACATCCAACCCGATTTAATAATAAGTAAATACTATATTATCTATTAATATTCATACATTTGTTTTCTATTTTTTTTATCATAATAAAAATATGTGCAAATGATATGAACCTATACTCTAATGATAGAAATTTTTTTAACACAATTCTAATTATATTATTTAAACGTAGTATATTTACCACACCTACATTATTTTTTAAATGTGGGACATATAAACTCAATAGGTAGAAAATATAATGATATAAACTTTTAAGAGCACTCCAAGACAGTACTTAAGATACTCAAATGATTTTGGGTTGATGCCTAAGTTCCAAGGATGCCTCTTATTTATAATCATGGAATCACCCACCTTATGTTATATTTCGATGCGGAAAAATTTTATTTTTTATATGTAGTATATTTGTCACACCTATATTATTTTTCAATGTGAGACATATAACATACTATGAAATACACCATCTTTAATATGTGCAAATTATATGAAATCTATACATACTCTAATGATAGCATTTCTTACCATGAACTAATAATATTATTTTCATAATTTTTTACCGAAACTGTCGGGGAGACTACCATTAGTAAAACCTTTAGTTTTGTATTTTTTGATTTTCTTGCTCATGTTCTTAACTCTTTCCCGGGTAGTTCCAACGATTTCCACTTTATTTTGTATATCATATCATAGATAATGATTGGAAATCTTAAGAGCTCTTTAAAACAATATTTATGAGACTCAAATTTTTTTGGGTGGATCATAAGTTCCAAATATGCCTCCTATTTATAATCATAGGTTCACATCACCTTGAACTAATCTTTCGATGTGGGACAATTTTACTATTTATATGTAGCATATTCACCGCACCTACGTTATTTTCCAATGTGGGACAAAACATACTAAAAAGTACACAATTTTACGTATTACGAAGTACACCATCTTTAATATGTGCAAAGAATATGAAATCTATACTCTAATGATAGCATTTTTTACCACAAAGCTAATTATATTATTTTCATAATTTTTTTAACGATATTTTTTTGCCAAATGAAATGTAAAAGGTTGATATAAAAATTGGAAATATCACTTGAATATAATTTAGGAAATATACATATTATAATAATTAAAAGATTCTCCACTTTATTTTTTACATTAAAAATTATACTTTCCTAAATTGATTTTTGATGATGTGGACGCTCTCAGATCGCTCGAAAAAACTCTCTTTTATATATATATATAGATATGATATCAATCAATCAATACTATATATTAAATGCAGAAACCAAGGGACTTCAATGTAATTAAAGAAAGTTATACAAATTAATTATACTATATAGTTTTAAATCAATAGCACCGTGTGATGGACCCGATTAAGGGATCTCAATGCAAATATTATATAGGTTGGGTTAAAATTAAAATATATAGAAGCTTGGTAATTTTCCTAAACATTTGTAAGAGACTAAACATTGTCAATTTCCTTAAAATAAAATAATTAATTAAGATGGTCAATTTCCTTAAAATAAAATAATTAATTAAGATGGTCAATTTCAAGGAGACTAAAAGAAAGAAGATGCTTGATAATTTTCCTAAATATTTATAAAAGAATAAAAGATGGTCAATTTCCTTAAAATAAAATAATTAATTAGTATAAACATGCGCATTTATGGTATTAATTATTATCATCATAAAATTATATATTAAATTTCAAATCTATGCAATTTTATTAAACTTTATAGTTTATTAAATATATAGAGATGTTAATTATTTAACATACAAAAATATAATAAGTAGGTTATAAATAATTCAAGTTAGATTCCATAATATACGGAGTATAATATTGCATATATGTAATATATTTATATAAATATATAATCCTCTTAAAATTGTATGCCTAAGTAGTAAAGTAATTTCGTTAGTAAAGAAAAGAATTGTAGTAACATTAGATATAGTTATATGATAGTAATCACGCACTCATATGAATAGTAAAAGTAACAATATTATCAGCGAGATTAATTAAAGTGGTAAAAACAACAACAGGAGTAGTGAAATAATCAATATGTGGACATGGCCCACCTGCGGGTCCGGTTCGATCTGCGGACACGCAGCGGTCTCTTTGAAAGCCACGCTCGGCGGCGTAAAAATGCCTTCGACCGGATCGTTTTAGATCGGTCGGTTTAAATCTCGGTAAGGGTCTCGAAGCGATTAGAGATGTTTGAGTCGCCACCAAGCATTTGTGGGATGCCTGGAACCTGTTCGAATTCCACTTTATACCTCGGTCAAATCGAAGCACAAAGCAGCGTTTTGACATAGGTACTAAAGATAAGGAAATCGTCCCTCTTTAGCATCATATCTCTAGAATGACTCTCGTACGCCCTGGATAAGGTCGTCCACTATCCAAAGTTTCTGAGTAAGAGGTGAAGATACGTATTGAGAAGCCCTTTAATCAGACACCCAATCCCGCCCGCGTTTAGCGGCCTCTACTGATCGATCTTGGTTGGTTGAATGCAAAAGTTGATAAAACGGTTTAAATGCATGAATGCGCATCCAATGATTTAAACCTAACATGTGAGAGCTTTCTAAGTCGGTTGATTTAATCCAAGTATCAAGTATAAGATGTCGAGTTGGATTAATGATTGATTTGCATGCAAGACGGAAATTAAACATCTATTTACCGTATTAGGTTTAGGGTGCATAATATGATCCATTTGTCTTAGTAAGGCATTTTGCAAATGTGGTTTGAATAGTCATCTGATCCGTCCTATATCCGGGTTAACCGGAGTCGGGATCGTCCCGACTAATCCGAAGGGAACAGCCGTACTGACGGCTATAAGAGGCGCGAGCCAGCCGGCGGTGTAAGGGGCCTCCCTCTGGTTTTGAAAATGAGAAAGAAAAGGCCTGCTTGAGGCGCGGGTTAACCAACGGTTGTATACCGTGTTCTGACTGTTTGGAAAACGTTATAAAACTTTTTAAAAATGGGTATTTGAACCCGGTTTGATTTTGAAAGGGTCGTTTAGATCGCATTTGTTGATTTGAAGAACTAGACTCGAATAATCATCATTATTTGATAATATTCGGTGTCGGGTTCGATTTGACAAACTTGACATGAATAGTTTTGAAAAATGATTATGGACTAATTGTTTTAAGTCCATTTTGAATGTAATTAGTCGATACTCATCATCGTATCCGGGTTAAAATACGACATGGTATGTAGAACCAATGATGATTTCGTGTTGGAGACTAATATGTTTGTTTGAAAATGTAAAAAATGAAATAAAAGGCTTTAAAATACCTTTTAAATGTCATTAACCAAATATTATCACCGAAACACGGATTTAACCGTCATGGTATGAAGAACCAAGGGTGAAAAATGTTTTATGGTTAAAACATGTGAAATGAAACAAAAAGGTTTCGAAAATACTTGAAATGGTAAAAATCGATTACAAATATGAAAAATGGATTAAGGGAAATGACGAGAACAAACACGGTTGATCTCTGGTCTGAGTACCCCATTTAGGCGCGAGCCTGTTGGCGACCTAAGGGGCTTCTGCCTCAGACCAAAAATCAGTTTTGGCTCGTTTATTCCATGTTTTGGTTCATGTTATGCATGTTTTAGCATGTTAAAGTCATGAAACAAATGAAAACATAATGAAAGAGGATTTTTACACCCTCATACTTACATGTTTGGTTGTGGGGAGTGACCGACGTAAGTGTAACAACTTGTTTGATCGGAAAAGACTCGGTTTAAAACCGTTTTGGTAAGTAAAAAAGTGTTTTAAAAGTTTAGTAATGGTGTAATGGTCAAAGTGGTCAGACAAGTGATTTAATGCACGATGACGGTACCAAACAATGTGTAAGGCTTGTATTTACGATCGGTAGGTCGTAAATACGCGTCGGATTGTGACTTTAGAAGTCGAGTCGAGAATTTTAAGGGAGAAAAGAGGGGGCGGACACTCGCGTAAGTCTCAAATGGGCGACATTTGAGGGGTATTTATAGGAGAATGAGTGGTTGTGTGAGTTTTGAGCGACGTGGCCACCTGGGCTGCTCAAAGAGGCGCGAGCCATGCCGCGGGTCTTCGAGTTGTGTTGTCGCTTTCACAACAAACGCAATCATGATTTGTTCTATCCTAGGTTTTGTAGTCACATGTTTGGTACTTGACCATTCATGAATCCGGGAAAACTTAGTATAGAAGGCTTGAAGATATTTTGTTTTTGTGGTTGACTCGGTTTGACTCGTTGTTGGAGTCGGGATTTGAATTTTCGAGTCGGTTTTTGGTCCGGTGTCGGTTTTGACTCTAGTTAGTGTCGTTGCGACTCCGTTGTCGTGCTTTAAACACTCCAGGTATTTTTGAAATGTTTTGAAATGTTTTGTTTTCGAAATCGTTTTAAGTTTTCCGACGTAAAGTTGTACACAAACTGTCGATCAAACGATGCGATCCCAAAACATGTTGTAGTCCGATAATCATCGGGTGTTTGTTGGAGTCTCAGCAGATACTGGGTATCTACAGAGCCCCCACTTTGACTGAGGCTTGGACAGGGTGAAAGTCAAAGTAGAGTCCCCAGATCCATCGAAAATTACAACCTGAAGACCCAAGCGACGTCGAGGCGGCTCGAAAGGATTCGGGCCAAGGACCTGCCGTCGGGAAGGGCGACGCCAAGGCGACTCGAGGGTACGAGTCAAGGACCTATCGTCGGGAACAGTTTAGAGTCTGTCGACTGTCCGTGCGGGTCGTTTAAAGTCCATTAGACTACGTACGAAGGCTCGCCAGCCATAAGAAGGAGTCATACCTGAGGCATCTTCGGATATGTCTTTGCATGGTTGCGGATAAATGCTCGCCAGCTGCGGTGCATACGTGAGGAGGGCTCGCCAGCCGTGGTGCGTTGTAAGGCTCGCCATCCGAGACAATGAAATGTACCCGAGGCATCTTCGGGATCTGTCCTTGAAAGGGTTGGGAAATGTACCCGGGGCATCTTCGGGATGTATCCTTGAAAAGGTAAGGAAATGTACCCGAGGCAACTTCGGGATGTATCCTTGAAAAGGTAAGGAAATGTACCCGAGGCATCTTCGGGATGTATCCTTGAAAAGGTAAGAAAATGTACCCGAGGCATCTTCATGATGTATCCTTGAAAAGGGTGCGGACAAAGGCTCGCCAGCCGCGGTATGGTCGGTTAAAGGACCATGGGAGTAGCCGCGTCGAATGGGCTTGTTTCGAGAATAACGAACTCATGATGTCGCTGGGGAAATAGTGAGTATGGGTTCTCACTATCACTGTCTTTGGAATGAGTGGGTTCCGCGAGGAAGCCCCCTGCTGATATTTGAGGGAATAGTGATTTTGGAACTTTCACCATTCGGTTTGAATTTGCAGTGGCGGTTTTGATCGCCGTTTGTTTTAATTTTGAAGGAAAATAGCAAATTTGAGTTTGCTATAGCGTTTGAAGTGACGGTTTATGTGCCGCCGTTGACATTTGACAGAAATAGTGAATTTGGAATCTTCACTATTGATTGAAGTGACGGTTTATGTGCCGCCGTTGACATTTTGACAGAAATAGTGAATTTGGAATCTTCACTATTGATTGAAGTGACGGTTTATGTGCCGCCGTTGACATTTTGACAGAAATAGTGAATTTGGAATCTTCACTATTAATTGAAGTGACGGTTTATGTGCCGCCGTTGAAATTTTGGTGAAAATAGTTAATTTGGAATCTTCACTATTGATTGAAGTGACGGTTTATGTGCCGCCGTTGACATTTTGGTGAAAATAGTGGAATTCAATTTCCAACTATTATTTTGAAATTGACGGTTTTGACCGCCGTTGCTTGAAACATCGGTTTTTGAATTTTCGCCATTATTTTTGAAGTTGGCGGTTTTGATCGCCGCTTGCTTGAAAATAACGATTTTTAAATTTTCGCTATTTGTTTTGTTTGTTTTTGAGGAAATGACGAGATTCATATCGTCAACGAAAATTTTGGAATTCGTCATGGGAAATTGGGCCAAAGCCCAAATTTCGTTGAAAAGTAAAGGGGAGACCTGGTTTAGGCGCGAGCAACCTGGCGATGCAAGCCGGCTTCCTTATTTCTTGTTAAAAAGACGCGAGGTTGAGCTGCGGATGATTATTCATCTTCAACCTCGAAAACTCGCCTAAATCGCCATTAAAGGACCTTCAAGCTTGCTTTCACTTAGCTCATTGTCAACAAATGTCATCTCAAGGTAAGTATTTCCTCTTGAATCCTTTCAAATTTGTTGATTGTTAGCTTAGTTGAATTAGGGCGGATTTTGCCCTAAAAATCGAATTGGGCGTTTTTGATTGAACCAATTTCGAGTGAAATTGATGTTTGCATTATGTTAGAAACCTGTTTAGGAGTATAGGGGTGCTTTTAGTTTGCATTTTGGTCCCCGTTTCCGCTCCCTATGCTCGAAAAACGTGAGTGAGGCGAGAAACCGTCTCATTTCACAATGCCAAGTTTATTTTCTTGGGTAGTGGGTCCCACTAGGTTGCATTGTAGTTGGGAAAACCCGTGTTTGCCATCTAAGGACCTTCATTGGATGTTTGTGGGCAAAATTGAATTTTTGCCTTTTGCGACGGTCTTACGTCTGACAAAATAAGCGTCTGTTTGGGCTTGAATTGAGTCAGTTTGCCTTGAAATGGACCTTATTGGTATTTTAGGTCACCCTGAGGCGTGATAAAATCACGTTTGCCTTTTTGCGGTCGTTTTTGAATTTTGACCGGTTCGGGCTCAAATTAGCGTATGAATTGCCTTTTTGAGCCGTAGAAAAATACCCATTGTGTCGGGAATGTATTTTGGGTTGTTGGCAGACCTCGTATGGGTCTTGAAATGCCGTTTTTGTGATTTTGACTCGTCTTTTGTTTGAAAAGAGGGGCGAGTCGTTTTTGTGTGTTTTTTTTCGTGAATGGTTTGGGGCGGGATTGCCCTTTGTTTTTTTTTTTGCATTGCAGGTTGTTTTTTGTTGTTTTTGGGTTTATCCGTTTCATGCCGTCGTAATGCTGAAATTTCGGCTGACGTTTTTTGTTTGTAGGAGAGTGTTCGGAGCAGGCCGGGTTCATGGCTGCGACTTTTGAGGAGTTGTTCGGGCCGGGCCCGGTTAGTACTCCGGTTAGCACGCCCGCCGTGGTTGTGGAGGACGTTACTGAGGAGGAGAGACCTCCCGAGGATCGTTGGGGCTCCGGGGGCGTCGAGGAGCGTGCAGAGCCCGCCGGTAGAGCTCGTGGGGGCCGAGGCGGGTACCTCCGGGAGGAGGGTTTCTTCGAGGGAGCGACGTCCTCGGGGGACTAGGCGGACGTTGCGGGACGTCAACATGGTCTTTGAGTTGGGGTCCACCAGAGATCTCGCGGCCATAAGAGGCGGAGAGCGGAGACGGTCGAGGACGACGCCGAGGTCGCGAGCGTCGCAGTCGACGGCCCGCGGGGTTGCTTTTATGGGCGGCCAGAGCGGGTGAGGGTTTTGACGGTAGCCAATTGTTGCTTGATCTGGACCGACACCTTTCCTACCGTGCTCACGAGGGCATGGTGAGTCGCATTCCGGTTGAAATTTGTCGTTCATTTTTGAAGTGTCGAGCCTAAATAGGCATTCGACGTTGGCTTTTTGATTTGAGAAGATCGGCACCAGAGGACTTTCTCGGTTACTCTACCGCTCGGGTCTCTACGATGTTCTTCGAGCGGGTCGAGGGCGTTGATAGAGAGGAGGGTTTCTTCGGGACATTCAGGGAGTCGAACGTGTTTGATCCGCGCCATGTTGGATCGGCGGGACACGACGTCGTCGTTCCACATGGAGTTTGGGGAGGTTGGCGTGACTCTAGAGGACTTTGCCATGGTGGCCTTCGTGTGGTGAGCTGCCCATTGAGTTTACCGCCGGAGAGAGTGTCCTCTCCCGCGGCCACTTTGATCGATCGCACGCTTTGCCGGAGCCTTCCGACGTCACTCGTACACTGATTGCGAGTTCATACGTGAAGGACCACTTCACCGAGAGGGCGTTGGCATAAGGTTGAGGCGGAAGGAGGCGCGGTTGTGGTTGTGGACTTCTTGGGTGCCACGAGCGACGAGCGCTTGTCGACCAAGGTCGACCTTGAGCTTTGGGCGGTTTGACGGGTTACGCCGGTTTTTTGGCGAGTTTTACCCGAGTACTTGCACGCGGGGTGTTGAGTGGGAGCGGATAGTGCTGCCGTGGTTGGCGGCCTCATCTTCGAGGCGAGCACTTTTGTGGTAGTTTTTTTTGAGTTTGATTTTGACTTTTGACAATTTTTGAGAAATTGGCTAATTTGTGTTTCTTGTGTTTGATTACGAGGCTTGGTTGTACGCTTACTTCACTTTCAGGGACTACGGACGGTGCTTCACGAGGGGTTGGCGGTGGGTCGAAGAGTCGACTAAGTCGACTTATGAGGCATGGTGGCGTCGCGTGAACAATTTAAGTTTCGCTTTCCCTTCTCCTTTATAGCGTAGCTAGAGATAGGATTTTGAAGTGTCGAGCCGAGTAAATAGTCATTGGGCGGCCTTGGGAGCACTACACGGGTGTGCCGACTGCCGTCACGGAGCATTTGCGACCTCACAACTTGATTGGAGACGGCGTAAGACTTGGGCACCATGAGAGACTTTTCGTCGGTTGACTTCAGAGTCGACTCGATGAGGTTGAGGAGCACCTTCTCGACGATGAGGAGTTCTTCGAGCCGACTACGACACCTTCCGGTCGAGGGCGTTGATAGAGAGGTCGGCATTGTTGGTGACGACGAAGTCTAGCTTGACCGAGATCGGAACATGTTCTCCTCCGGTGAAATTAGAAGGATTCCTATCCCGAAGCCTCTCGATTAGATGCACCATCAAAATATAGGTCCCCGTGTTTGATCCGCAAAGGATGTCTTGTCGGAAGTGACCATGTGATCGTTGTATCCTCGTTGGGGATTTTACGAGGAAGTCGCGACCGCCCTTCCCTTGATAACCTTGAGGGGTACAAACTTTAGATCAAATTCGGGACATGAGTGTTTGGGGAGGTTTTCGAAGATGTATTTGATCGGGTCCATCTTGGAGTAGGACTTTGCCATGGTGTCCGGCTTCTTTCCCATACTAGGGCAAGCATGTCTTTTGAGTTGGGTATACCTCATCTCGTACTCAATGAACTTTTCTTTGATGTAGGAGATGGTCGCTCCCTCGTTGCCAACTGTTTGTGCTAGCATTGCTCATGTGCTTGAGGTGCACGGGGATAGAGGAATCCCCGGTTGAGGTGGCATGAGGACGGAAGGTTTGGATAGGATTTCCTTATCCGATCGTCGTCCCAATCGGTGTGATCGGAGGCACGAAACTTTTTGAATATTGGTTCACAAATCTTGGTGAGCTTGGCAATGAACGGTGATGTATTCCGACGAAGGAATCTTCTTCTCGTTCAGGCCGAGGCATTTGTTGAAGGGCTTTGATTTTGGTTGGATCAATCTCAATGCCTCTTTTCGTACATGTCCCAAGAGTTTTCCGGAGGTGGAATGCACACTTATGAGGATTTAGTCTCATGTTATATTTCTGCAGACGAGCGAAGAATTTCCGGAGGGCACTGATGTGGTCGTCCTGTTCTTTTGATTTGACAATCATGTCATCGACATATACCTCTACCTCCTTGGCATCATATCATTTAGGAGTGTGGTAGCGGTTCTCGATAGGTTGCTGGCGTTGATGAGGCCGAAAGGCATTTGGTAGCAATATGGGCGTAGTGAACGCAGTCTTGTGCATGTCTTCTTGACCATTTTAATCTGGTTGCCACGTCCATGAAGATAGGAGAGCATGCGAGTGTTGTCCACGAGAATGTCAACATGTGGCAAAGGGAAGTCGTCCTTTGGACTTGCCTTGTTCGAAGTCAACGCAAACCCGATTCTTCCGTCTTTCTTGATTTAAACAATGTTGGCCACCCAATCCGAGTATTCGGATACTTTGATGAACCGGGTTTTCCACCTCTTCTTTGATTTTTAGGGCCCTTTGGCGAGTTTTACCCGGGTTTAATGGGTATCCTTGCATTTCTCTGTCAATCCCGCGTAAGACCAGGCGAATACGTCCTTGTATTCGTGGAGGAGGTCAGTGCGTTGTCTTTCCGAGGGGTCCGTGGTTGTCCCTATCCTAAGTTATTGAGGTCATCGGTTCCTCGAGGTTTCCTCAATGATGGGGGCGGTTTCCCCGCTTGTTAAGTTCTTTGGCTAAGTGAGGTGGGTAGTCACTCAAGTCAAATTTTAATTAATTTTTTTTTTTTGCAAACTTAGCGTTCATTTTGACAATTTTTGAGAAATTGGCTAACAGGCTCCAGGTTGTGTTTCATCGGAGGGGGTGACCTTAGTTTGATTACGAATCAACCACGACTTTGTGATAAAATGTACTGGGACTTAGGAGTCTTAGGAGTTATAACGGACTCGACCTCTCGACTCGATCCTTCTTCACTTTCCTTCTTGGGGGCCTTCTCCGGTTGTGATCTTGAGAATGCGGCCTTGGCGGTGGTCCCTTGATGGTTTTCCTCCACCTTGGGTGGCTTTCTCCGGTCGTATCGGAGATGTGAGGGGGATTGTCTTCGGGCGATGTTGATGATGATAATCGAGGCGTTTGATGTTATCCTCCGCAAAGAGAGTGTGACGCAGCGAGGCACGGTGACGTTTGAACTCGGTTATTGCGGCTTCGATGTTGTCGGGGATAAAGTAGTAGTCCCGGAAGACTTTCCCGGGTATCTAGCCCTCCTTTATAAAGACTCTCCCTCGGGGACGAAGTATCCGTTGAGAGATGGTAGGGATGGGGGATAAGTGCTTCTTAGCGTTTTTCGGACTAGGAGTTCATCTCCTGGATATCTTCGTTGGTAGGTTCGTATCCCACCCCAAAGGGAATGTTGGGGACCTTAGCTTTGTTTCGAGGGAGGCAAAGGGTCCTTTAGTGGATTCTTGACGCATCATGATACGGTTGATCGTGAGGTTGGGAGCACATCGATTATGGCGTTTTACTGAAACCCGACATTTCATTGTCGTCATCCTCAATGGCTTGGGAGGCTACCCCTCTTCTCATAATCGCTTTGATTGGGAAGCGGGGATCGTGATCGTTTTCCGTTGAAGGGACCCCGATCTTTTGGTGGAGCTTTGACGGCGTGAATCCAGGGACACCCTTGGGAGCATGTTGAAGGACGCGTCGATGTCGACCACTGAAAACCGGTTTGTCTTTCCGGTGGGGTTGCGTACTTGCTAGAGTGATAAGCCCAGCGACCTTGCGACGAGTGCCGTCGTAGGCGCGTACTCCTTGATTTGTTGGGATTAAATCAGATTCCTTAATACCTAGCCTATGGGCAGTTTTGAGAGGAATGACATTCACGGCGGAACCGTCATCCACGAGGACCATTGGTATGTTCTTTTGGAGGCATTGCACGGTGATGTATAGGGCCAGGTTATGGTTGGCTCCGAACAAGGGGATATCCTCGTCGGAGAATACGACTGGGTTACTCAGATCACGGGCGTCTCTTGTCATGTGTGCCACTATTTCTTCTGGGGAAGAGGTGGAGGGCACGGTTAATTTTCCCAAGGCTGCAGAGGCTGTCGATGCTCAAAAGACGTTGCGATCAGTTGCCAGATTGAGATCTCGGCTCTTGCTTTCTGAAGTTGTTTCAGTATTGAGTTCTCGGGAGCCTTTGGTTGATTGTCCACCTCTGGGACGATTTGGTCATTCGTTGTTGGAACGACCATTGCGTTGCTCGGATTTTGATAGGGGCGTCCGGACCGGGTGAGATATCCGATTTCCTTCGTCCGCTTTTCTTTCCCTGGGATGACATAGACATCCTCAACATCATCCCGCCATATGCCGTTAATTTCAGGGTCTCGAGGATACCTTGGAGGGGTATTCCTCGGTGGGTAATTCTTGTGGGGAATATTTTTGTGGGGGAGATTTTTGTGAGGGTAGTTATTTTGAGGGTAGTTATTTTGAGGGTAATTCTCGTGAAGGTGGTTATTTTGAAGGTGATTTTTGTGGGGTCTATGCCAGAACGGTCGCGGGAGCAATCCATCCTGGGGTGGGTAGTTTTGAATGCTTGGGGAATTCTCCCTCGGACGTGGTGCCGGGGGATTGAAGATGAGTCGACGGTAGGCGTCGTCGAGTCGAGTGATTCTCTCGGAAAGGCTGGCAATGGACTCCTCAACTTGCTGAAACATAGTGAGCATAGTGGCAGCACTGAACACGAACACTCCGTCTGAAGGGTCCTTTTCCAAAACATTCACCTCGTCGTCAATTGGCAAGATGAGATGAGAGCAGTCTAGGGTCGGCTCATCGTCAGAGATGGCGTGAATTCCCAGAGGATTCGTCTTGTTGTTTGGCTTAGTTGGTGGGGGTATAGGCAAATCTCCCTTCTCAATCATGTCTTGAATGAGGTGCTTGAGTTTGAAGCAATTTTCGGTATCATGCCCTTTCCTCGATGATACTGGCAGTAGGCATTGGGGTTCCAAAATTGGGATTTCTTGGCGTCGGCCGGGTCCGGGGTGGGCCCGATCGGTTGTAGCTTCCCTTGGTCCATGAGCCTTTTCAGGGCACTTGCATAAGTTGACCCTATGTTGGTGAACACTCTCTAGGGGCGTTAAATTTTCTTGGCAGATGGTTCGACGAGGTTAACCTCATAAATCTTGTTCATCTGACCGTAAGGGCGAGATCCGGTTGAGGTGGATCCTTGATAACCCCTGCCGGTGGTCTTTGCTAAGACACCCTTTCGGAGGTCGTCCTCAATACGTGTCCCCAGAATCTGCAGATCTTGAAAAGTTTTGATATTTTGATACCTCAGCAGGTTGGCATAAACCGAGCGGAGGTTGTTGACAAATTTTTCCACCAGAGTTGACTCACTCGGCTTACTAACCAACTGAGTACTCACCCTCCTCCAGCGGGTTAGGAACTCAGTGAATTCTTCCTTGTCGTTTTGGGTTAACACCTCGAGAGTATGGGTGTTGGCCTGGATCTCGACATTGTCGGCATACTGTTTGGCAAACTCAATTGCGATCTCATCCCAAGTGGTAAGGTTTTTCGGGTCCAAGGAGTAGTACCATTGGCGAGGAATCGGCTCCAAAGAGGATGGGAAGATCCTGGTAAAAAGTTCTTGTTTGACCCCCTTAATGGCCATGTAGTCTTTGAAAGCACGGATGTGGTTGAGTGGGTCCTCCACTCCCTTGAACTTAGGCACATCAATCAGGGTGAAGTTGTCAAGTAACTGGTCCCCAACAGGTTCGAACCTTCGGTTATTTTCAAGGTGGATGTTGTTACCCCGGGCTAGGAGCTGTTCTTCCAAGAGTTTCAGCCTCTTTTCAGTCTCAGTCAGAGGTGGGGTATTGTGTTCCCCAATTTCCTTGTTCTCTAGGGCGTCGATATGGGTCTCGACGCGATCCAGGGTGACCTTAAGAGCGGTAAGTAGGCTGGCTAGCTGATCAGTTGTGACATCTCTGTTGTTATCATTGTTGTTGTTGGACGAATCTGAAGACGGGGCCATGGCTCTGAGGCAGAAAAACGGCTCACATTACAACTCAACCCGACACGGTTCCAAGACAGAACGCAGACAACACAGAGGACGAGACCAAGATCGACTCAACAAGACGGGGTGACCGTGTGTGATACCTCGGTGCCGACTCGATTTATGACGTGACGGTGTTTGACCGAACCTTTGACACGAGTCCAATCATGACGGCGTGATGCCATTGGACGGGTCTCGTGGTGAGACGACTCATAAGTAAAGACCCATAAGTACGTTTGCTTTGACTCGATAGACACGAGGCGGAATTGGAATGGTGGACTGAAGTTTTCGAAAATAGAAATTTTCAAAAAGATTCATTTGTCGCTTTAGTGGGCGGCTTCCGAAGATAAAGATCTCCGCAAGTCGATCAGTTGAAAAGGGTTTGTCTTAAGTTTATTTGCAAAAGACGGTTTGAGTTTGAGTCGGCTCGAAAAACAGTGTATTGCTTCCCAAGACGGTTTTGAAATTCAAAATTGTGTGTTTTGAAAATCGAGTTTGAAATGTTTGAAAAGGTCTCGGGGACGGTGCATGGTCCTCGGGATCCCGAAAGTGTCTCGAGAAAAGGGATGTGTGCTTTTCTCGGGTTTTGAAAGAGCTATTGTCGGCGCGAAACGGGTTAAAATCCGTGTCTAGACGCGGCGATTATAACGGCGTAAAAAGGTGATTTTGAAATGGTTGTACAAAACCGGGTTTGAAAATCGTCATTACGACGGCCTAGAAAGGCGTGTTGAATTGGTTATACAAAACCGAGTTTGAAAATCGTCATTACGACGACCTAGAAAGGCGTGCAACGGTCGGTGAAAGACCGAGGTTTGAAATGGCCTTTATAACGGCGCAAAATGGTGTTTTGAAAGTTTGAAATGACACGGAAGGACTTATGATCAAGTAGCACATAAGCACTCACAGTTTCATTATATTATGCATCATGCTGACACGGGTTTTGGCTTAAAAGGGTGGGTTACACACCAAGCAATCAAACCCCGATTTGCGAGAGGGATACCATCCAAACAAAATGTGTAAGGAGGG
The DNA here is from genome assembly GCF_048544455.1 of Silene latifolia. NCBI lineage: Eukaryota > Viridiplantae > Streptophyta > Magnoliopsida > Caryophyllales > Caryophyllaceae > Silene > Silene latifolia. The sequence goes on from NC_133531.1 coordinate 82,257,850, forward strand.
TGCCCTAGCCTCGTGCTCGAAAGTGATGAAAGCTCTTTGATGAAACAGAAATGTGTAACGTCAATGGTATGCTTGACTCAATCGGGATTCAAAACGCGGGGATGAGAAAACTCACGCCGACGGGACGAGCCAATTGGTCGAAAAGGGTTAGGTTGTGGGCCCGGACAAGGAATCCGACCGTGACCGTAATATCAATTAATGCATTCCAACCAAGACCTCGTTCGAGTATCACCATCTAGGGATGACAAAGACGTAAGTGTCCTAGTTTTCCCCAGCGGAGTCGCCAATCTGTGGACATGGCCCACCTGCGGGTCCGGTTCGATCTGCGGAAACGCAACGGTCTCTTTGAAAGCCACGCTCGGCGGCGTAAAAATGCCTTCGACCGGATCGTTTTAGATCGGTCGGTTTCGTCTCGGTAAGGGTCTCGAAACGATTAGAGATGTTCGGAGTCGCCACCAAGCATTTGTGGGATGCCTGGAACCCGTTCGAATTCCACTTTATACCTCGGTCAAATCGAAGCACAAAGCAGTGTTTTGACATAGGTACTAAAGATAAGGAAATCGTCCCTCTTTAGCATCCTATCTCTAGAATGACTCTCGTACGCCCTGGATAAGGTCGTCCACTATCCAAAGTTTCTGAGTAAGAGGTGAAGGTACGTATTGGGAAGCCCTTTAATTAGACACCCAATCCCGCCCGCGTTTAGCGGCCTCTACTGATCGATCTTGGTTGGTTGAATGCAAAAGTTGATAAAACGGTTTAAATGCATGAATGCGCATCCAATGATTTAAACCTAACATGTGAGAGCTTTCTAAGTCGGTTGATTTAATCCAAGTATCAAGTATAAGATGTCGAGTTGGATTAATGATTGATTTGCATACAAGAAGGAAATTAAACATCCATTTACCGTATTAGGTTTAGGGTGCATAACATGATCCATTTGTCTTAGTAAGGCATTTTGCAAATGTGGTTTGAATAGTCATCTGATCCGTCCTATATCCGGGTTAACCGGAGTCGGGATCGTCCTGGACTAATGCTGGAAGGGAACAGGCCCTGTACCAAACGCTATAAGAGGCGCGAGCCAGCCGGCGGTGTAAGGGGCCTCCCTCTGGTTTTGAAAATAAGAAAGAAAATGAGAAAGAAGCATAAAGGAGAAAATGAGAAAGAAAAGACTTTTGGTCATGTGACAAAAGTGTTGACCTTCCCAAATTAGCACCAAAAGGACTTCCTTCTAAGAAGCATAAAGGAGAAAAGAAGGCTTGTAATTATCCTTAAAGGGTCTTTGTATTTTTCAGAAACAAAATGAAGAAGACATTCATAAGAGGACAACTCTTGATAATAGAAGGAAAGAACCAAGCATTGTTTCATAAAAGACAAAGAAAAGTTGTAACATAAAAGAAGAAATCTTTTGAAGTGCAAATTACAATCTTTTTTCAAAGACCACCCTTACAATATTTCAAGTTTAAAACTCCATTTTAAAGCTGATGCATAAAAGCCCATTTTGATTAAAAGTGAAATATCGAAAATAAAAGACTTGCTTCAAGTGTGACAGGTCAAACGTGACAGTCAAGCACATTGCTACCAGTGATGAGTAATGGTAGGCTTGACTGTTACCATTACAAGTATTGTACCCTTTCATCTTTACATTGGTTGACAAAAATGACTCTAAATCTTGGGTAGCAAACGATTAACGATTCTTGATTAAGACTTGCAAATTGATCGATTAATCATGAAATAAGAAACTAAGAAAGCACAAGTTAAGTGGGCATGTCATCATAAATTAAGAAAACCCATCATATAGTGATAAAGAAATTCGGGCTTTCAGTCCGCACATCTTAATCATCATCCCGGAGCAAGTGAACAGTCGAGTTGGGGTCGGTGACCAAGTAATTCTAGGAATAAGGCTGATATCACGTGGTGAGCTAGGGAGATAATGAAGTAGCCATGGAAGTTCAAGACAAGATGAAGATAAAGAGCAGAGGCCAGTCAGAAACGCAGCCTGTGATTTCCTCTGCTCCCGCGCCCATTTTTTCGTCTTAAACTTTTCTTTGGAAGCCCAAATGACGTTTTAACCTAGAAGGTCGTGCAGCCATATATATATAGCTAGAGGTTTTGAAGTTGGTGGACATCATACCTTTCACTAATTTAGTATTGTTTGAGGTTAATCTTTTGGTTATCCAAGACTTAATCTTTCCATTTTTAATGTTAATCTTTCTTTGATATTTGGGTTGTAAGTTGATTATGAGGACCTAAACTTCTCAATACTGGGTGTAATTTGATCTAGTGACAACTCCTTGAGTATTGTAAGGATTCTTTACTCTTTCCATTTCCTTAATAGTAATTTCCTTCATTTGATTGTCATATTAGTTGAATGAATGTTAGACTTGATCAATCTTGCATTTTATTCATCTAATTAGTGCATAATTTCTCTTTATGGCTTAGTAAAGTAGAATTTCTTGGAAGCAAACTTGAAAAGGTTTGATTTTGGCTTAGCAAGTCTTTGTGAGTAGGAAATTACTTGTGTGTTCTTGAATAGTGGCTTAGATTATTTGAGACACATCTTAGCATAACTTGTTTGAAATTATTCTAGTGCTCACAAATTGCTTTGTCTTGTGGCTTAGCAAGTTAGACTTTTTTTGTGAAGGATCTACTAGTTGGCTTAGATTAGTAGATTATCATCTCTCATGTTGTGTATTAAGTGAAGGAAGGAAACAAATAAGGAGTCCATACTTGCTTGTTGTGTTTGTCATTAGGGAGAATTACACCAAGTTCTTTCTCAATATTGATTTCTTTCATCCTAAGTGTTTGATGAATTGTCCCTTTAGCAAAGTTGTCATCTTTAGTCTTTCTTCATGTTGTTTCTAAAACAAAGCTTCTTCTTTTATGTTTTCTACATGTTGTCCATTGTGAATATTCATTGTTTGTAATTAGTTTTAATTGTTGAATCTTAATTGACATTAGTGTTTTAATTAGTGGTTGTCTAATAGTTAAAAATCGAGTCTTTAGCTTAAGACCCTTCTCTTGGGTTCGACCTTTACTTTCGCTTTACTATTGTCTTGTTTAAAAGTTAGTAGAGTCAGTTAAGGTTATAAATTGTTTGTTTGATAGCTTAATTCTAGTTATTTACGACACCTAGCTTTTTATCTATCAATAGTGCTTATTTTGATCGTTGCGAGCTTCTTAAGTTCTAATTTTAGTATACCACAACATGTCGATGGCAATCATATTTGGCCCGGTCCGGTCTGGTGTGACTTACGCATTTTATGGTCCCAACTGAACCGGACCAAAATTCATATGGTCCAATTCACGGTCCACCATTTAACTCTTACTTGGTCTTTGATCCAGAAAGTTTGGTCTGGTCCGCCGAACCAATGAACACCCATAACGGCGGTATAGTTGAAATAACATTAGCTATTGGGAAGTTGGCCAAGCGTTGAATATAAAAAACCGACACACGCACTTGTTAAGAGTCAAGCCAGTAACCTATTTAGTTGGAGTTTGAATTCTGCTAAATCAGGCGCCTTACTGTGACTCTTAAATCATACTCATTCTAAATGTGAGTATGATCTTATTAAATCTAAAACACACCATTTGTCTTTAACACACCTACCATTGCCCAAATTGTATCGTAAATATCCTTATAGTGAATCATCCGTTTATTTCTTTTAACGACATTGTTAATTTCGTTGGTTGATTCTATTTGTTTTATTTGACCTAAGGTGCTGTTTGGTCAAGCTTTACAAGTGCTTCTACAATTGAAAAAATAAAAGTTAGGCTAAACGCTATAAAATTTAGGAGATTTAAACTGTTTAAAAAAAGTTAAAAACTGAAAATTGGCCACCAAAACCCGATAGGCTATCACACACCTATGCAAAGATAAATTCCCTAAACACAAATAAATGTAGTAATAGGGGTCGAACCACAAGGAGACGGGAGGTTGCTAAACAAGTTTCTATGGATTGAATTCTATCGAGGTCGGTTTATCGGTTGTTGGTTGGTGGGTTGGTTATGCAAATAAAACGTTGTAAAATATATGATAAAAGGAATCTAGAGAAGTCGGGTCACACATGCAAATTATGTAAATACTTAAATTAAACATAGGAGTTGATGAAATGTTAATTGTTTAGGCTTAGAGACTAGACCTGGCAAAAGTATACCGAATCCGAAAAACCGATCGAAAATATCTGAATCGACACCTGACCGTACATCCGAAAAGTATAACTGAACTTCACCCCGAAACCTGAATCGACCTGAATTGATTCGAAATCGAACTGAATTTGTAATGTTGAAATTGACCCATGATTGAATGAACCTGAACTGTTTCAACCTGAATTGTTTTAATCCGAACCCATATATACCTGAACCAATTTCAACCCGTACATTGACGACTGAAACCTAACATTGAAACCCGAAATGACCCAAATATACTTAGGCATCACATCTTATGCGTCTTTTTGTACATGAGTGTCACCCATTTGACGTCAATAAATTAATATTATATCGTAGTTATACAATAAAAGCATTATATATTACTTTTTTTTAAAAACGTTATTTGTATTATATCCAATGTTTTGACTAAAGACCTAATCCCTTGACATCCGATCCGATTATGACCCGACTCGAATCTCAGCTGGTCTGATATTGAGCCGAATCGAACCTTATTTGCTTCGATATTGACCCGACTCGAACTTGAACCGACCTGAAATATCTATAACCGTTTAAAAGTGAAAACTAAATCCAACCTGAGTTGAACCGAACTGAAATCGACGAAAAAAATAAACCGAAATAAGCCGATCCGAAAGAACCTGAATCAAAACCGATCCGATTGACCCGTTTGCCACCTCTATTAGAGACACCCACCTTACGGTATTAGTGTCAACCATAGACCAGGTCCTAGAGAAACTCTCGTTTATGACTAGGTCATCCTACTAAACATGCTTAGTCTAATTCAATTCCATGCCTCTCGACTTTTAGAACGAATGAACAAACTTAATCAATGAATAAGGCCTTTAAACATAGATTAAACGTGACGATGCAAACATGTGATAGAAACAATTAGACAATATTATAACATCCTAGTTTATCATGTTACAAATACTTTTTTTATGCATGGCTCCCTTCATTCTCTAGACAAGGTAAACTACTCTAACATGGTGGAAATGTAAATTAAACTAATGATAAATGAAAACATAATGACAATATGAATAAGAAATTACCTTGCAATTGAAAATGAAAATGGACATGGAAGAACAATAATTGTAATATAAATAACTTGTAAATGTATATTGTTTTATAACTTGAAATGTAAATAGGAAATGTAAATAACATAAAGTAAATCTAAACTAAACTAAACTAAGAGCTAACCTAAACTAACTACTAAATTTAGAGAAAATTTCTATGTAAAAGTGTGTAGAAAGATGGTGTGTAAAAGTGTGTAAAGGTCAACACCCTTTATATAAGAATAAGAGAGTAAAATTTGCAAAGGAATCCAAAATGGCATCCTAAGCACACTCTTAATTTTCCTTCAATTCTTGAGTAATTGCCAAGGGGATCCAATGTGAGCCATTAATTCCATCTTTAAGCCTTTGGTTAATCACACAATTTAGCATCCCATGAGCGTCCAAAGTTGAGCATCTCATGTTGAGTTTGTGTGGACTTCTTAATTTGGGCTTCATTTGTGCATCAACCCACTTCATAATTCTTCATACTTGGACTTGTCATTTCCATGATATCCTATCATGGTCCATCTTGCTTCAACACTTAGCCTTAATTCTAGTTACTTGCAAATTTGTTAGAAATAAGCTCCTAAAAGCTCAAGTTCCTACAAAATGTGACAAACCATGCAAAGACAACTAGAATACAATATTAGCTCATAAAATCACTAAGGTTAGTGCAATAATCAAATATAGTAGAGTTAAAATAAAGAGACAAAGTCTATATAAAATGGACTTATCAAACTCTCCCAAGCTAAACTCTTGCTTGTTCCCAAGCAAGAAACCATGTCCCATCAATTGCAATATCCTAAAACAAGCTAAGCATAATGATTCAAAACCCGAGACAAAATGGGCATAAGGAATAATGCAAAAACATGGATGAGATTTACATGGCGTAGCATGAAAAACTTTTAACGAACCTTTAAGCTCTTGCATGATTTTTTGACTAACAGACTCTCACGATGCACTCAAGCTCATTTGTATGTGAAAGGACATTTTTGTGTGAAAACACTTATCCTCGACTCATGAGAATGTGTCCGCAATCTAATATGGTAAACATTTCAAAACTACAAGCCAAAATCAATCATATGTAAGCATGAAAAAGAAGCCAAATGGGTAAGAAGTAGGCAATATGTAATGGGTAAGAAAGGGGAACAAATAAATTATGGATTGTGGAGCTAATGTCAAACTAGCAACAACCAAATGTAAGGATGTTCAATCCCAATTCTAATCCCAAATTACAATACAAATCATAAGTAAACTCTCCAAAACATGTAAGTAATGCATGAGAGTTTCTCACATCAACTTATTCTTCTCTTTTCTTTTCAAATCATACTTCTTTATTTCATGCTTTTTTCCATTTCTTTTTTCATTCTTTTCTTTCTCATTTTTTTCATTTCAATACTTCATTTTTTTTCTTTCATTTTTTTCTTTTTCATTTCTTCCTTGAGCATTAAGACCAGGCTCACATGATATTCCAAACTTTGAACCAAATCCCAAATGAGCACCTAAACAAAACCAAACAAATCTACTAGCTCAACAAAGTAGGCAAATTATAATGTAGCTAGGAATAAATGTTTGTGAAGGGGTCAAAAAGACAATTATAATCATGTGAATGAATAAAAAATGCTATAACAAATGAATGCATGCTTATAAAGAGATGAAATGAGAACCATACTTGTGCGTTTTGATGAAACACACATCATAAGGAGATATCCACACTCACCTAAGAGAGACCGGATATGGATGCGTCGGTCTAAGGAGGCTCTACCTTACCAATTTGTAGCTTGTCAATAGTCAAGATCAAGCCTATTCGGTTCATTTTCCATCTCCCACCTACTATGTCAAGACATCCCCATGTAGCAATTATCCCATAATATAAGAGTAAATCATTAGCTTAAGCAATCATTAGGATATGCAAGAGGGCATAAATAGGACACGCAAAGAATTAGAAGCAAAAATTCACACAAATTTTTCAAAAATTCTCACTAAATCTATACTAACTAAATGCAAACTAACTAATATGCGAATGCAATCTCCCCCAAGCTAAACACAACATTGTCCTCAATGTGCCAACAATTAAATTACCCAACTAAACCATAAAAATAGCCCAAAGCACATAATCAAGAAGGACAAGAGGTCATATTTAATGGGTTGCGAGAAATAAACTAAAGTGCAAAACAAAGAAAACTTACTAGACTTGCTAGCCTCCCCCCAAGCTAGATGTATACGGGGGACTCTTCCATGCATCAACAATTCAAGAAAAGGGCCAAAAATTGAAAGTTTGATGAAATAATGATGTTTGCAAGTGATTAGGCAATTTTAAAAAAAAAATGATTTTTTTTTTCGGAAAAAGTTGCGTCCCCGATCGGGGTTGACCAAGTTTAGGCGGATTTTGACTTTTCTCCGTTATTCTTAATTCCGTCCCGTTTTTGAAAGTTACGACCCCGAACGGGGTTTCGTGCATAACCTCTCTGAGACTCATTTTCTTTATTTTTCACCTACAAACCACAAAAATAAACATCGTCAAGTCTAGTAATTTTATTTCTATTTCTACGAAAACATTAAATTTACGGAAAATTAAAAACAAAAACAAATAAAAGCGATTTCCCGAAATGAATATCCATTGTCCTTTAAAAAGCATGTCAACGCCCTTAGAAGTTGATCATATTCCTGCGCATGAGCAATACACAAGCATATATGTAAGCAATTGATAAGATAAAAGCATGATAAAGCAAAGGTAAGAGATAGGATATCTTATCAAAATGCTTATGAGAGATTTCATAGAGAACCACCGTACTACTCCACTCGTCAGTAAGAGATGGAGCATCATGCTTAAGACCATGAAACAAATTCTTAGTGCACAACATATCATCATAAACGGTCTCAATTGAGTGGTATGAAAACTCTAAATGGTAGGACTTATGGGAATTGGGGGGTTCATTATCCCTATTAACCTCTACGTCACGTAGTCCTCCGTCTACTTCTAATGGGTCCACTAAATCCTCCATAGAAGGATTCGTAAAGGGTTCTAAGGTCTCGGGTAAAACCTCGTCCTTTTCATTAAAAACGGGCCCAACATCGTCCACGGTGGGTGTGTCATCTATTACAAGGTCATCAGTCTCTAAATTTTCCATTGGGATGACATCAAGGGGAATTTTAAAAGAAAGAGTCGGATCATCGTCATCATCATCCAATAATTCAAAATCATTAGATTAAAAAGACTCACATTGGGGAGGTAAAAAAGCAAAATGAGAGAAGATAGGCTCACATCGTCTCGGTTTCTCTTGAGAATTTTTTTTCCAAACGAGCCTGTAACACTTTAAGCTCTTCTTCGATGTGCCAATAATGGAATTGGCGTGCTAATTCCCGACATTCGGAAGCCATGAAATCTAAGAAATTCCAAAGTTCCGGCCCAATCATGTAGTAGAGACTCCCATTACCCAACTTTAGAGCCAATCCACGGGTCTCAGAATCCATGCCACCAAGCACGAAATGACCCAAGTAATCCCCATCAAGGACATGTCCAAGGGATGTGAGACCATCGCAAAAGTAGTAGAATCGGTTAAGATAGTCAGGAAAAGGTTCATCTTGTGGTTGTGGGACGAATTCGTAATTCATTATGAAAGGCCAAGTTTTATTACCTACAAAATAGGCACTAAAACTACAAGGAAACCGTGAGACGATCCCAAGGAACAATTGTTCCTCGAGACAAAATAAAATAAAATAAAATTCAACAACTAATTAGCAAACAAAACCGTCTCCCCGACAACTGCGCCAAAATTTGATAGGCTATCGCACGCCTATGCAAAGATAAATTCCCTAAATACAAATAAATGTAGTAATAGGGGTCGAACTACAAGGAGACGGGAGGTTGCTAAACAAGTTGCTATGTATTGAATTCTATCGAGGTCGGTTTATCGGTTGTTGGTTGGTTGGTTGGTTATGCAAATAAAACGTTGTAAAATATATGATAAAACGTTGGTTATGCAAATAAAACGTTGTAAAATATTATGTAAATGCTTAAATTAAACATAGGAGTTGATGAAACGTTAATTGTTTAGGCTTAAAGACACCCACCTTACGGTATTAGTATCAACCATAGACCGGGTCCTAAAGAAACTCTCGTTTATGACTAGGTCGTCCTACTACACATGCTTAGTCTAATTCAATTTCATGCCTCTCGACTTTTAAAACGAATGAACAAACTTAATTAATGAATAAGGCCTTTAAACATAGATTAAACGTGACTATGCAAACATGTGATAGAAACAATTAGACAATATTATAACATCCTAGTTTATCATGTTACAAATACTTTTTTCTGCATGGCTCCCTTCATTCCCTAGACAAGGTAGACTACTCTAACATGATGAAAATGTAAATTAAACCAATGATAAATGAAAATATAATGAAAATATGAATAAGAAATTACCTTGCAATTGAAAATGAAAATGGACATGGAAGAGCAATACTTGTAATATAAATAACTTGTAAATGTAAATTGTTTTATAACTTGAAATGTAAATAGAAAATATAAATAACATAAAGTAAATCTAAACTAAACTAAACTAAGAGCTAACCTAAACCAACTACTAAATTTAGAGAGAATTTCTATGTAAAAGTTCGTAGAAAGATGGTGTGTAAAAGTGTATAAAGGTCAACACTCTTTATATAAGAATAAGAGAGTAAAATTTGCAAAGGAATCCAAAATGGCATCCTAAGCACACTCTTGAGTAATTGCCAAGGGAATCCAATGTGAGCCATTAATCCCATCTTTAAGCCTTTGGTTAATCACATAATTTAGCATCCCATGAGCGTCCAAAGTTGAGCATCTCATGTTGAGTTTGTGTGGACTTCTTAATTTGGGCTTCATTTGTGCATCAACCCACTTCATAATTCTTCATACTTGGACTTGTCATTTCCATGATATCCTATCATGGTCCATCTTGCTTCCACACTTAGCCTTAATTCTAGTTACTTGCAAATTTGTTAGAAATAAGCTCCTAAAAGCTCAAGTTCCTACAAAATGTGACAAACCATGCAAAGACAATTAGAATACAATATTAGCTCATAAAATCACTAAGGTTAGTGCAATAATCAAATATATTAGAGCTAAAATAAAGAGACAAAGTCTATATAAAATGGACTTATCAAAAGCAGAAATAACTATTTACTGCTTCTACTTCTACTTATGAAAATACCATCAATTTGTTTTTTAGAAGAGTTTAAACGGTTCATCAATAAAAAAATTTCACATTATGATTAATAATATAAATTGTTTAATTAATAAAAACTAACAACAACAACAACATCAGAGCCTTAATCCTAAAATAATTTGGGGTCGGCTGACATGAATCATCCTTTAGAACCGTTTATGGGTGAACGCACAACTCAAAATGCGAATAGAAAAGGTAAACTGAAAAACAAAAGGGAGAGCAAAAATGTAATGCAAGGTCAAGGTAAACATAAAGGTTTTAAAATCGAGTTCCGGATTTCTTTTATAAAAACTTTAAATTTCTTTAAAAAACTAAACAAAGCAAAAAAAATTAGATAAAAGTAGCTAGGCCAAACACATTAAAATTATAAGAAACCGTTTTTATAGAAGTTTGGCTAAACACTCCGAATTTTTTCAAGAAGTCACCGGTAAAGAAACTCCTTCTAAAAAGTAAACGTCATTGGCATCCTAAGTTTCAAAAAGTAACTGGTAAAGAAACACCGCCTAAGCTTTCGCAAGATAGTGGGGCTTTAGTTTATTGTTTTCGTTGTTTTAGCCACTGTTCTTGGCATCCTAGTTTCTTTGGTGTGTTATTTTAGTCACTTTATTTTTTTTTATGGTATAAAATACAATTTATGTAGATTTAGTTTTAAACAAAGGCTCAAAGGTGGTTTTCTTATCATTTTTATGTGAATTTTGACAACGTTTTATTCTTATCGGTTAGGAAATTTTCAACCTGAGTCACGCTTATCAATCAACAATATATATATAATCGATTAAGAGATTTCAATGTAATTAAATAAATCTATATAAATTAATTATACTATATACTCCCCCTAGTCTAATTGTTGGTTCCCTTTCTTTTGGGTATAAAAATTAAGGAAATGAATTTGGACCACACATAACATCCTACCCACATGGAATTAAATTTGGACCACACAAACTTACCAAAAAAAGGAAAGGGGAACCAACACCGACTAGCATCGAAAAGGAGAGAGGAACCAACAATCAGACTAGGAGGGAGTAGTTTTTAATCGATAGCGTTATGTGATAGACCTGACCAAGGGACTTTAATGTAAATATTATATAGTTTTGGTTGAAGTATAAATTTAAAGAACACCAGAGTATGGCGAATTTCCTTAAAATAAATATGCCCCACTTATAATATTAATTAGTATAAAAATGTTAATTATTTAACATACACAAATATAATATAAGTATGTTATATTTTGGAAACTATTAAAAGGTAAATAAATCAAGCTAGATTTCCAAAAATTATAATATTCCATAATTATTTCGATTTAACTTCATGCATATATGTAATATATTTATATAAATATATAAGCCTATTAGAATTACATGCCTAAATAGTAAAAGTAATTCTGTTAGTAGTGAAAAGAATTGTAGTAAATATGATAGTAATCACTTATTTGAATAGTCAAAGTAACAATATTAGCAACGAGCTAGAGTAGTGAAAGTAATAGAAGTAACAACGGGAGTAGTAAAATTATCAATATTAAGTCAGCAATAGCGAAAGTAACAATAATTACGTAACAATAATTATAGTGGGAGTTGTGAAAGTAACAGTAGTAATAACGAATGTAATAAAAGGAACAAAAGAAAGTATATATATGAACAGTTAGCTAACCAATCGATTTGAAATATTAAGTAAAATATTAATAGCTAACCAATCGATTTAAGTAAAATATTAATAGCGGGAGTAGTGAATTTGTCTCATAATTTATTTCATCGTAATTTTATGATATGTCATAGAAAAATATATTGATGATAAATTTATAAGTTATGCAAATTTAAAGGAGTATTATTTAATTGAAAATAAATTTAATGCTAAATAGAGATAGCCCGACGGGGCCGGGCACCAATACTAGTACTATATATATAATCTGGAAACCAAGGGACTTCAATGTAAGTAGATAAATTTATACAATAATTAAAATATATAGTTTATAGATGTATATAAAGATGTTAATTGTTTAACATAGACAAACTTAATATAAGTAGGTTATGTTTTGGAAACTATGTAAAAAGGAAATAAATCAGGATTATATCCAAAGATACAATATTACATAATTTGTATATTTCATAAAATTAGATAATCAACTGATTTAAAAATTAAATTTGAGAAAATAATTGTAATAACATTGGATGTAGCAAACATGATAGTCATATGAGTAATAAAATTATTAATAATAACAACGGGAGTAGTGAAAGTAACAATAACAACAACGAGAGTCGTGAAATTAACATTATTAAATGCGGGAGTAGTGAAAGACACACTACAGACGACGAGAGTAATGAAAGTAACAATAAGTACAACAAATGTTGTGAAAGTAATAGTAGGAACAACGGAGAAAGTATGAAAAACTAGCTAATAATTTGATTTAAGAAAAAAACATTTTATTTATTTAAATATGAGTTTGATAAAATTAACGGGAATTGATATAACCGTAAAAATAGCGTGAGTAGTCACAGTAAACGGAGGAGTAGTGAATGTAATGGTACTAACATGAGATGTCTTGAAAGTAATAATATTAACCGCGGGAGTAGTGAATGTATCTCATAATTTATTGATAAATTTTACATTTTATTATAAATGGTAAACGAACGTATTAGTTAAACAAATCTTATGTAGTTTTATTTCCTAGAAAATAAATTTTTACGATAAATAGAGGTAGTCTGCGCGGGGTTAGTCACCAAACCTAGTACATATTAAAACTGCTATTAAAGCCAATGCCAATGATTTACTTGGTAACAGGTTTCATATCAGAGAAGAACTCTTTGAAGATGTGATTCTTGTTTTGTGTCAAAAGGGTATGTCCTTTCTTTTAAAAATTAAGGGCATTCCAGATCCTTAATTCTATTTCAGTTTTCAAATCGTTTTAATCTATTCGCTCGATTTAAATTTTAAGTTTTTATAAAAGAAATCCGTAATTCGATTTTAAAACTTGTAAGTTTACCTTAACTTTATATTACATTTTCGCTCTCCCTTTTGTGTTTCACTTTTCCATTTTCTATTCGCATTTTGAGGTGTGCGTTCACCCAGGGACGGTTCTAAAAGATGATTCATGTCAGGCGACCCCGATTCATTTTGGGATTAGGGCTCTGATGTTGTTGTTGTTGATGATGAGTATGTAACTATTGGTTGTGATAGAGGTACTCGTCTTATCAATTGCCCTTAAAAATTCAAGGGAATAGAAATGGCGATGGACTTTGGACATTTGAGTTGATAAACATTTCTCGCAATCATGATGCGTCTATGGACATGTCTAGTCATTATCCTTGTTGACGATAAACAAAATTAGAAACTTTAGAGGTGAAAGATCGAGTATTTCTGGTATCCGGTCTCGAAATACTCTTTCTTCTCTTCGATGGAAAAATCCTAACATCAAGCAGTATAGAGAACATTATATAATGTCAAGACAAATATTTACAATGAAAAGTTAGGTGATAGATAAATGATTTATACACTTCTTGAAGAATTTGGTTGATCAAGGTTCCTCTATAATTATAAGTGTGTTGAGAATGTCATTGATGCGTGTCTATAATATGATGTTTTACATCTTTATTTCCACGCATTTTATGTCCATCATTGGTAGTTTATTCTACTATTTGCCCCATTTCGTCCACTTCCGCCTTTTTTGTGTAATATTGCAGAAATGTGAAGAATCCAGCGGAAATCGAGCCGAATCCGTCCCTAAGTGCTTGGCATAGGATTTGACATGAAGATTTGACTCGGGAAATGAACTTGGTGCGCGTAGCAAGACCTGAAAGATAGATTTGCGAGAGTTTTGAGCGGATTACCAGCTAACTTGGTCTATAGACCGACCTACATATATAAATTGAAACAGGTTGACTGCGCAGGAAGAAGAGTCAGTCGATCGACTGAGGTCCATGGTCGATCGACCACATGAGCTGACGTACAAGTTTTATTTTAAGTCAGAAGCTTTTGATATTCTCGACCTTTGGTCGATCGACTGGCTGACTTGGTCGATCGACCACTTATGCAATCTGGCGAGAATTAAAAGATTTTAACCTAAGCCCATTTGTAATTAGGTTTGGAGAAGGGAGTTACGTGACATTTCTATATAACGTAACTCTTTCCTACTGCTTTAGGCATTCAGATTCATTATCACATACCTAGTTTGTAAATTTCAGTTTTAGATTTTTTATCGGTAAGTCTACAGTTTTCATTAGTTTTTTCAATAAAGTTCTTCTTTTGAATCCGGATTCGTTTCTTGCCTTCTTTATTTATGGTAATTCTTGTTCTAAATTTTAGTTTGCTTTTATTCCTTCTTTATAGATTAGAGTTGATTAGTTAGAATCCCTAAGCCCTAATTCTTTCTTTTATGCGGTTTTTATTATTCATTTAATTTAGTTATGCATTCTGTTGTTTTCATCTTTAGTTTCGTTATCGTTATTAATTCCCGTATGAGTAGCTAAATCTCCCGCGCTAAGATGTGAGGGGATCCGTAGCGTAGATGGCGTAGTTTAGGTAACCCTGATTCGGGTCATGGTCGATCGATTGTGCCAATTGGTCGTCCGACTAACCTCGTGTTAGATTAGCACTATTTCAGTTTATCAATTGCAATATTTGACAAAATCGAATGCATGCGACTAGTTAAATGCCTAGTATTTGACCAACCCACAAGATCGAGAGATAGGGGAGGGAAAATAGATTAATAAATTGAGACGACTAAATTGCTAAGGTCGAAAGATAAGTAATTTAGGCTTTAGGAATCACTATTCAGGGCGAGACCTAGTTTTAGTGAGACTTAGGGACTAGTAGAATAGGCCGAAAGGAGCTACTAGTTAACTCGGACCGAGAGGACCTGTTATTTGCCCATCTTACATGATTATTTTAGACTTACCTGGGATTACCGCTGTCGTAGCTACAGTGAACTGATCGTCTTAGCCTTCTTTTAATTATTGTTTACATTTCTTTCATTATTTGCTTATTTATCTTATGTTATTAGACTTAGTCCAATCCACCCCCTCCCCCTTCCCCCCCCAAAAAAAAAACTTCATAGACTTAACTCCCTACCTCCCCGCGGATCGACCCTGTTACCACTAGCTTCTGTTAGTTCCAATAGGTTTTATAAATTTTATTTTTGGTGCACAGAACAACAGCGCATCAGTCATTTAACCCATGTATTTTTTTTTTGCACATCCTAAGTCGGTCATGTTAAGTAAAATCTGTCGAAAGGTGTATGTATTGGCTTGCACAACATAAGAGTACTGATGTAGAACTAGATCGTTTTTATGAACGAATTTATGTGAGAAAGTTACAGCTGAATTTATATTTTTTTAGTGTAGCTTTTTCGTGAATAATGGGCATAAAAACAAAGGATAGATTGTGAATTCGCTCTTAGCCTCGCAAGGTCCGAACTAGAGTCTCGAATCAGCCTCGCAAGGTTGATTTAAGACTGAACTTGCAAGGTTAATCGAAGTTGTTCGCAAACAACGAAACTCTTATTACTCTCTAGTTAACGTGTGAAATAAGGCCTAATACGATCCTTATTTATACTATTACAACCGACATCTTATTTTCCCTAAATTAACTAGGAAATCACAAAAACTTCAGAGAGACGGTCTCTCAATAGCGGTATTGAGAGACCTCACATATGATGAAGGGTGAGAGTTATTTAAAATATTATTTTCATGTTATGTCTCCCACTAAATTAGTGGGAGACCGTCTCTAAGGAGACCTATTGCTAGGAAATAATTAACTACAATAGTAAAAGAACAACAACTAGAATTAGGAAACTAACCAACTTTCCTAATTTTTATGTTGCCAGGCATATGGAGATATTTGTTGATTATGTCTGTTTTATCCCTCCACCTGAAGGCGTTACTCAGGACCAGATCAAGGAGACTATGCTCATCTATTCACTCCGAGATGCTCCAAGGGAGTGGTATAGGGATCTGGATCGTGTTGCTTCAGGTATTACAGATTGGAATTCGTTGGCCTTGGCTTTTTACAAGAAATATTATTCTGCGGCCAAGACAAATGCACTTAGAGCTCAGATCACGAGTTTTAAGCAAGGACCTAATGAAGATTTTCATGAACCTTGGGTCCGATTCAAGAAGCTAGTTCGCTCTATTCCGCACCATGGGTTTGAGCAATGGTTTCTGTGCAACCAGTTCTATAATGGTCTTTATGATGATCAGAGAGCTATCCTAGATGCTGCAGCTAATGGGAGATTTCAGGAAAATAGCGGTGAAACTAAGGGGTGGAAAATCATCGAAGACATGACCATCCATAAAGCTGAGCATGCAAATTCTAGGGGAAATCATAGGAGAGCTGCTGAATCTCCTGCGGTAGCTGCATTAGAGGCTCTTACGGCGAGATTTGACAAGTATGAGTTAGGAGGAGCTTCAAAGGGTGGTATTTATCATGTAAATGCTGTGTTAGACGGTCCTTTTTCATGCAAGAGATGTGGAGGAGAAGGACATGTTGCGGATTTCTGTACCAGTTCCAATGAGGTTTGTGCTTCTTTTCAACATTATAGGCAGACCAACACCTACTTTGATCCTTCTAATGTGCATCCAAATTTGAGGTGGAATAGCCAAAATGTTCTTAATCCAAGTCCACCTCTCAAAGAAAGAACAAGAGAATTATGTGCCCCCTCATAAGCGGCGAAACCGTATCGAAACCACCCTATGTACCTCAAAGAGAAGCAGTTAGTTTCAAAGTTCTGAGGCTTCTGAGTTCAAGAATATGTTTCAGAGCTTGAAGGGAATGCTGCAGAAGGAATGTCAGGCTAGAGAGGCTAGTACAAAGATGTTGGAATCTCAAATTGCCCAGTTAGCCAATAAGTTTGCTATTAGAGCTCAGGAGCAGTTACCTCGCAGCCGGACCAGAATAAAGAGACCCTGAATGCAATCACACTAAGGAGCGGGTCTACCCTTGATGGACCCGTTACTGTAGAGGATGAGCCCGAGAAAGTTATGGTTTAAAGGGGTGGAAAAGCTGCTGGAAAAGGAAAGAAGAATAAGAGTGAGAAAAAGACGAACAACAGTGTTCATGGTCGATTGACCGCCCTACCCAGTCGATCGACCACCCCTTATTATTCAGCGACAGTTTCTGATCCTTCTGATCATTCTGGGAAAAAGGAGATCAGTCGATCGACCAACCCCACTGGTCGATCGACTGGTGATGCTGTTGATGTTGAACCATTTCGTCCTCCAATGCCAGATAACTTGAGGGATTTCTTGTTTTAGGGTAAGACGACCCCGCGGTTTTTGAGGGAAGCTCCCAATGCTGACGGGACAATTCCGGATCCTAAATATGACCCAACGTCAGTCAATGGTTCATTTGTGACGCGGCCTGAAGCGGGTACAAGCTATAATAAAGATAATAGTGGATTTTCAATCTAAGTCCAAGGATACCGGTACAAGAGATGTTGAGGAGAGGGCAAAGCTAGTTTTGACAGCCCCTTATCCAGAGAGATTAGTGTCGACCAAGGATCAGGTATCATTCAATAAATTTAAAGATGTTATTCGCAGTTTGAATGTGCAAGTATCTTTTCTTGAGTTGGTTAATCAAGTGCCCGCTTATATGAAATTTATGAAGCAATTGTTGACAAAAAAGCGGTCACTTGAACCTGTGCAGTCGGTAGCTTTCACTGAAGAGTCTACCTCTTATTTGACTCACACTGCTCCACATAAGCTAGCTGACCCTGGTAGCTTTTCTGTTCATTGTAATATTGGTACCTTCTCAATTGAGAAGGCATTATGTGATCTAGGAGCTAGCATTAGTGTCATGCCATTGAGTCTAGCTAGGAAGTTGGGTCTGACCAAGTTTGCAGTTACTAATATGACTGTACAGATGGCTGATCGTTCTGCGGTTCAGCTAGTAGGGGTCTTAGAGGATATTCATGTGTAAATAGGAAAGTTCTTTTTCCCTGTTGATTTCATTGTCCTAGATATACCATAGGATGCTCACATTCCTATCATTTTGGGTAGACCATTTCTGCACACTGCCGGTGCAATTATTGATGTTGGACTGAGGACACTTACCTTTAAGGTGGGCAAGCAGTCCATTGTTTTTGCCCAAGCTGCTAGGAAGAAAGATGCTATGTGGGCCGTTACTTGCAATGCTATTAAATCTTATGTTGTGATTCCTGCTTTAGTACCTGTACCTATTCCTGCTATGACACCTCCTCCCCAGATTGGGAGCAACACGGAGGGAGATTCTGCTGTATTGGATGTTTCAGGAACTGGTTTGGGGAAAGAAGAGCTGCTTGTTGCTCATTTTGTGTGACAGAGCCCATTGTTGAGAGAGGCGGTATGGGATGTCCGAGTTACGGGGACCGATGAGGAGCCCGAGGAGAAAGAGCCGATCAAAGTTTTGGAGTCGACGACTGGAGTTTGATGAGCGGATGATGCCCATGTATGGGAAGATTCTAGAGATGATGATCGCTGAGCGTCTAGACGACGGAGTAGAGTGGAGTCATGCTGAGAAGATGAGCACCATGGAGGGCACTTCATGCAGCCAGAAGCCATGGTCAGAGCTATTCCGCAGTTTTCGCGGATGAACTATTTGTTTTCTTGAGTTTTAGACAATTTATTGCGTTTTAAGACTATTTACTGCTTTGGTTTGCGCGAGACTTCGCTTTATTTGGTTTTTATAGGATTTTATAAGACTATAGACTGCTATTTTTGGGTTTGCGCAATTCTGGGGGCTTTATTTATGTGCAATTGCAGGTTATTAGACCAACTTAACTCAATTCATTGAGTTAATTCGAAGAAAATGAAGTCTGTGTCAGGTAACGTAGTCGATCGACCAGCACCATCGGTGGATCGACTGGTTGCAGAGGTTCCAGGAGTCCTGTTCCAGTTCCTCTGGTCGATCGACTACCCCCATTGGTCGATCGACTGCCTCTACTGCTGTACCTGTTGTGGCGATCATTCCTTGCTGTGTTTGGTCGTTTTGTGGATCGTGAATGGGAGTTTTTCTCTCTATCTTTTTCCTCTCACATTCATGTATCGCTTTCTTCTGTTTTATTTCTTTGCGCATTTTTACCGCTCCCTCTTTTTATTCTCGGATAATGCGTGGTATTCTGTCTTTTCAGGTACTTATTGGTAGCACTGCTTTGAATCTTTGAAACCTCCTAGCTCACATTTGGTTTGGGAAGTTTCCTTTTGCGCTTAAAATCTTGTGAGTTTCCGAGTTCCTTTTCATGTCTTATTTAATTATTTATCGTAAAAATCCCATTTCCCTTTTGTTTCTTTTATATTATTTTGCACAATGGGGACATTGTGTGATTTGGTTTGGGGAAGGGTTTTGCGTCGCATTTACATTGTTTTTATTGCATTTTAGTTACACGTTTATTGCATTTCTGCTTGCATTGTATTTATTTCCTATATATACAAAATTCAAAAAAAAAAAAATTGAAAAAATCCCAAAAATTCAAAAAATTCACGTTTATTTTAGCATGTAGGTCGAGTCGAAACGGTAGTATTTCAATGATGATATTGCATTTTCAGCTGTTTATGCCTAAGTCGTGCTTAATTGACATGTTATTAGTAGAATCACATATGCATACCTACGAGTTTTTGTTAAATTATTTGCTGAATTTGAAATTTGACTTTGAATTTTGGCAAACTACATCATTTTCTGAGTCTTAGAGCTTTATAAATGGTGTCATACATGACCAGTTTATTTAGGATGTGAGTAGTTACTCCTTATGAGGCATGTTACATAAATTTGCATAAACATGAACTTGATCTGCTTGGTACCTGTATGCATTCGGGGGTTTGTTGACACATGTGGTAGAGGTATCCCGTTTATTCCGTTTTACCCATGAGCCCCTCATAGCCAAATTGTCTATTTTGTCCCAATTAGCTACAATCTATAATCTATCCTACCCTAGCCGAGCTAGTAAAGGTAGCAATTTTGGGAATGTTATTTGCGGTTTGGTTATTAATTCTCATTATGAAATGTTGGGTGAAAGAATGAAGGAGGAAAAAGAATTGAAAAAGGAAAAGAAAAAGAAGAGAAAAAAAAAAGAAATATGAAAAAAAAAAAATTATGAAAAGAAAGAAAAAATCATATACGAAAAAGTGGAATAATATTGTGCTATGATTTTTGCTCCCTTGTTATATATCCTATGGGGAGTTGACGATATTTTGGTGATTAGTGAGTTGTGTGCATCCAATTGGCACTATTTTGTATTGATTTATTTTTGAGTTTGAAGTTGGGATGTTCCTAAATTTGGTGTTTAGTAGTTGCTAGCTTGGCTTTTAACTCCTCTTATCCAAATTCATCTTAGCCCCTTCTTACCCATTACCTCACTTACCCATAATCGCTTCGGCATGTGTCATGGTCTTTAATGGTTGGAATGCATATGTACGGTTGTATAGATCATTTTCATGTTAGACTGCAGGCATGTTCTTATAGGTCGTAGTTAGGTGAGAGTCATTACAAAATTACTTCTTTCTATCTTTTATATATATATTCACCCGTGCTTTTTGTGTGATTTGAGCGGCCCGTGAGAGTCCAATTTGATAAGTCTTTATAGTTGATAATTCAGCAGTTTTTAACAACTTCATAACTCGCTTGCATGATTCATATTGCTATTTGATTGTTAGTGTTGCATTAAATTGGTTTAGGCTATTCGGTTTGCATTTCGCTCTGAGGATGAAATCGTTCCATTAGGTCCTTAGATCAAGTCTATTTCTTGCTTGGGGAAAAGCAAGGGTTTGGTTTGGGGAAGTTTGATGCGTGTCTATAATATGATGTTTTACATCTTTATTTCCACGCATTTTATGTCCATCATTGGTAGTTTATTCTACTATTTGCTCCATTTCGTCCACTTCCGCCTTTTTTGTGTAATATTGCAGAAATGGGAAGAATCCAGCGGAAATCGAGCCGAATCCATCCCTAAGTGCTTGGCATAGGATTTGACATGAAGATTTGACTCGGGAAATGAACTTGGTGCGCATAGCAAGACCTGAAAGATAGATTTGTGAGAGTTTCAGAAGCGGATTACCAGCTAACTTGGTCTATAGACTGTCAGAATGCTGAACAGTTGACTGCAGGAAGAAGAGTCAGTTGATCGACTGAGGTCCATGGTCGATCGACCACATGAGCTGACGTACAAGTTTTATTTTAAGTCAGAAGCTTCTGATATTCTCGAACTTTAGTCGATCGACTGGCTGACTTGGTCGATCGACCACTTATGCAATCTGACGAGAATTAAAAGATTTTAACCTAAGCCCATTTGTAATTAGGTTTGGAGAAGGGAGTTATGTGACATTTCTATATAACGTAAATCCTTCCTACTGCTTTAGGCATTCAGATTCATTATCACATACCTAGTTTATACATTTCAGTTTTAGATTTTTCATCGGTAAGTCTACAGTTTTTATTAGTTTTTTCAATAAAGTTATTCTTTTGCATCCGGATTCGTTTCTTGCCTTCTTTATTTCTGGTAATTCTTGTTCTAAATTTTAGTTTGCTTTTATTCCTTCTTTATAGATTAGAGTTGATTAGTTAGAATCCCTAAGCTCTAATTCTTTCTTTTATGCGGTTTTATTGTTCATTTAATTTAGTTATGAATTTATTGTTTTCATCTTTAGTTTCGTTATCGTTATTAATTCCCGTATGAGTAACTAAATCTCTCGCGCTAAGATGTGAGGGGATCCGTAGCGTAGATGGCGTAGTTTAGGTAACTCTGATTTGGGTCATGGTCGATCGACTGTGCCAATTGGTCGATCGACTGACCTCGTGTTAGATTAGTACTATTTCAGTTTATCAATTGCAATATTTGACAAAATCGAATGCATGCGACTAGTTAAATGCCTAGTATTTGACCAACCCACAAGATCGAGAGATAGGGGAGGGAAAATAGATTAATAAATTGAGACGACTAAATTGCTAAGGTCGAAAGATAAGTAATTTAGGCTTTAGGAATCACTATTCAGGGCGAGACCTAGTTTTAGTGAGACTTAGGGACTAGTGGCATAGGCCGAAAGGAGCTACTAGTTAACTCGGGCCGAGAGGACCTATTATTTGCCTATCTTACATGATTATTTTAGACTTACCTGGGATTACCGTCGTCGTAGCTACAGTGAACCGATCGTCTTAGCCTTCTTTTAATTATTGTTTACATTTCTTTCATTATTTGCTTATTTATCTTATGTTATTAGACTTAGTCCAATCCAAACACCCCCCCCCCCCCCTCCCAAAAAAAAAAACTTCATAGACTGAAATTAAACAACTTAACTCCCTACCTCCCTGCAGATCGACCTTGTTACCACAAGTTTCTGTTAGTTCTAATAGGGTTTATAAATTTTATTTTTGGTGCACACAATGACAGCGCATCAGTCATTTAACCCATGTATTTTTTTTTTGCACATCCTAAGTCGGTCATGTTAAGTAAAATCTGTCGAAAGGTGTATGTATTGGCTTTCACAACATAAGAGTACTGATGTAGAACTAGATCGTTTTTATGAACGAATTTATGTGAAAAAGTGTAGATACCTCATTTCAGAACCTCTCGCAAACCACCCGGTGATGATTGGGCCGCATGTTTGGTACGCGGAACGATTTGTGACAGTTCATAAGTTTATTGTCAAGTGATTGCTCAAACACTTATGTCTACCTCTTAGTTGTCATCTACGTGCCGATACGGTCGTTTTGACAGTAATTAGAGTACATTTGGAGTCCGGGCCTAAAACCGTCTCCATTTTCTGATAACCGTAAAATCCCGAGTCAGAATGTTCTGGAATGTTCCGGATATTTCTATTCCATATTTTATATTTATTTCACAATCTTTATTCTTTGGTAAACAATTTCCCGTAATATTCATACAAAATATTAAGGAAAACCAAATTATTCCGTCCTTCTATAACTCAAACACGAAAATCTTTCTTCCGCAGGAGGAAACCACTTGGGAACAGACGCAGCAGGTGTTGCGCCTCTTCCAAGAGACGCAGTGACTAGGGCTGTTCATTCACGGTTCGGTTAACCGAACCGCACCGTCTGTACGGTTAACCGACTATACGGTTCGGCTAAAAGCCGAACCTTAACCGAACCTGTTCAAGCGGTTTATTTCGGTTCGGTGAACCTGTCATAATGGTTCGGTTTAGCGGTGAACCGTGAATCATTTGTTAATGATTCCACAAAAATAGAATAAGGAGCTTTTAAATTGGTTTTAATTCAAAACACCATACACTTTCAAGTTTCAACTAGTCCAAAACGTGATTCATCATTTCACAATTCACATTACACTTGCAGCCAACATGCCAAGCAAACATAATGATATCTTCTAGTCTTCAAATGCCTCTAACTTGAGGCACATCGTCACATACTACTTGTTATTTGCTAAGTTGCTAGTAATCTAGTATACTAGCACAAAATGTCCAAGTTCAAGTTTACATAAAAGTCCAAAATGTCCCAAGTTCAAATAAAAATCAAAACAAAATCCTCATAACATCAGTGTCCCAACGAAATGTAACGTAATCAAGACACGGACTCTTCATTCATCAATCCAAATCCATCGTCATCAAAGGACACCACCATTGACTCGTCAATAAGTATCTCCGGTTGTTGAATCAACAAATCTTGTAACCCTAAAATAGAACAAAAAAAATATAATTATCACAATCTATTACTTTATTTATATAAACAATAAAGAATAACATAAGAGATTATAAAAACAAATAGAAAAGGATGAAATTGTAGGATATGCAAAAAAAAAAAAAAATTACTTACTTTCTTCCAATTCTTCCAAATCAGCTAGATTTTCCTCTATAATAAGAGGACCATGAGATTGACGGAGCCAATCTTGACAACAAACCAAAGCCTCAACAAGTCTCGGAGTTAAAGAGGTACGAAATGAATCTAAGACACGACCTCCCGTACTGAAAGAGGATTCAGAAGCAACGGTTGAAATTGGCATAGCAAGAACATCTTTTGCCATTTTACCAAGAGTGGGATATCTTCTCTTAGAACTATCCTTCCACCAGCCTAATAAATCAAAATTAGGATCATTTGGTTCCATGTTATCGCTTAGATACTTTTCCAACTCCGACTTATTCTCCACCACAACAGACGACCCCTTTTCACTCCTATACCTTTCCATAAAAAGTTTTTGAGCATCAATTTTATTATCATTCTCCTTACCACGACTAATGGGTCTAGGAGAAAAAAAATTTGGAAGAAGATTCACCAGTCCTTTGTTCAGATGAGGAGGCAGAGGTGTCGTAAGACTCAAAAAGTACCTTGAGACACTTTTTTATTGTAAGAAGCAACATATTTGCACTCTCATCATCAAAAGCGTCTCTGATAGTCCACTCCACAAACACCCATTTATGTCTTGGATCAAGAATAACAGCAATGAACAATAACACATTAACTTTGTCAATATCAGCCCAATATTTGTCATGTTTAGCCTTCATCTTTAAAGCCATGCATTTAATGTGTTCATTTTCATGTTCACAATAAGTAGATATAAGACTACCAACACCAGCAATCAGGGGCACAAAAGTATTACTAGTAGAATAAAGGCTACCAGAAACCTTTAAAGTAGCATCGTAAAAAATTTCAAGAAATGGTAAGAATGTCTCAACTGCCTTCCAATCATTATCACTAGGCACACCATGGTGCTTGTTCATATGCCTAGTGTAAGCACCACCTTTACTACTCAAATTAGCAAATGCCTCTTTAAACTTTAAAGCAGATTGTAACATTAAGAATGTGGAATTCCATCGTGTTTCAACATCCAAAGATACAAGACCTTTACACTTAATGTTCACTTCATTTATGCAAGCCTTGAAAACTTTAGCTCTAGCGGGTGAAGCCCTCACAAATGTCACAGCATACCGAATTCTAAGAATGGCGACACTAAGTTCTTTAAGACCATCCTTAAAAACTAAATTTAAAATATGTGCCGCACACCTCACATGCATGTATTTACCCTCCAACACAGTTCCTTTCCAGAAATTGACTCTTCTTTTCAAGTATTGAATGGCCACATCATTTGCACTAGCATTATCAACCTTGCATGTTAAAATTCTTTTCAAATTCCATTCAATTAGACATTGTTCTATGGATCTACCAATTACTTCACCAGAATGGTCAACAATGGGGCAGAAATTGATTATTCTCTTATGCAACTTCCAATTATCATCTATAAAGTGAGCCGTCAAACACATGTAACTCAAATTTTGACCCGAGGTCCATGTATCAGTAGTAAGGCACACTCTAGAAGACAATTTACTAAAGAAATCTTTCAACTTAACCCTCTCATCAATATAAAGACTATAGCAATCCCTCATCACGGTACTCCGTGAAGGAGGGACAAACTCTAGATTCAACGCTCTACAAAACCCACGAAATCCGACACCCTCAACAAAAGCAAATGGCAACTCATCAGTAATTATCATTTTAGCACATTCTTTTCTACTAACAAGATGATCATGCAGCCACAATTTTGGTACTTGTACAATTTCAGTTGTCCCATTTTCATTTTCAATTGTTTGACACTCAAATTCAATAAGTTTTTGTTTCCTATCCAAGTTGGCAGGAAACTTTTTGCATCTTCCGAGGTGAGTTTTCAAAGTAGTAGTCCCATTACCCGATTTATGGGTTATGAGTTGCTTACAATACTTACATTCTACTTTATTTAATTCGTCAGATTTTTCAAAATGAGCATGGTAAGGAGAGATTCTACGGCCAATAGTAGAATTAGTTGCCTTACCCACATTGGTTGCCGTTTTAGATTGCCTTTTTATCTTCCTCGGAGGCCTAGACAATTCAACCAACGACTCGCCCTCCTCGCTTTCAACATCAACTCTTTCATTATATTTATTAGCAATGCTATGATTGCTTTCCATGAGATTAATTCAACCTGCCATTCCAGAAAGATACATCAAGTTAACAAAAAAAACATTAACATAAATACAAGTAAGAAATGAACTTCAACAATCAACAATAAACAACGAATAAAGCACTGAGCATCAATTTTTGTGTGCAAGAATCGACTTTTGTGAAATGAACATAAACAAATATAAATCATAAACTGAAATTAAAGATAAAGAATCGAATTATGACAAGAATTAAAACAAAAGATTGACAACAAAAAATAGAATTAACGAATGATATAAAACCTCTTATGAAAACAACATTTCGATTATATGAAACTCGACAGCATGTAATCTAAATTAAAACTGAAACTAAAGTTAAAATGAAAGAAAAAATCGAATTAAAACATGAATTAAACATAAACCATAAACTGAAATTAAAGCTAAAGAATTGAATTAAAACATGAATTAAAACAAAAGATTGACAACAAAAAATAGAATTAAAGCATGATATAAGACATCCTATGAAAGCAACATTTCGAGCATATGAAAATCGACATCATGTAATCTAAATTAAAACTGAAACTAAAGTTAAAATGAAAGAAAAATCGAAAATCAAGAACACTTACAGGTTTTGTCGAGATAGAATGGATGGCAGTGAGCCAACGAGAGCCGAGAGGTGGTAAAAGACGGCGGAAAAGGCGGCATAAAGAAGAATTGGGATTTAGGGTTTCTATTTTTTTAGGTTTATGAGATTTGAGAGTGAGTGTAGTGAGAAATTGAGAATGTGAGATTGAGTATATGAGAATGAGTTTGAGCCTTTTGGGCTTTTAGGTTTTTCGTATCAATAATTTGTATTTTTTTTTTTAAATTTGTTTTTATGGTTCGGTTCGGTTAACCGTGATTTTTTTTTAACGAACCGAAACCGAACCGCTCACACTTAACATAACCGGTTCGGTTAACCGAACCGTTAAAGACAATTCGGTTCGGTGAACCGAACCTGAAAAACATGCGGTTTTTCGGTTTTCCGTACGGTTTTTATGGTTCAGTTTTTTATGAACACCCCTAGCAGTGACTGCTGCGCCTCTTCCCGAGTCCTTTTCTGCGTATTTTTCGTATCTTTTTCATATCTTTCCGAGATTCACTTCCAAAGTCTCTCCGAAACCCTAATTCCTTCACGTGATTAGTATAAATAGGAGCCTTCGCTCCTCATATTTCTCACGCGAGTGTCCGCCCTTCTCTTCTCCCTTTGCATTCTAGACCTTTGTTCTTACTTTTTGACGTCTACATGCTTGAACATTCGACCACGTAAGCTCGGATCCTTCTGAGTATCAGCCTCGTTTGCACGACCGACCAATTTGACCAACTACACAATCAATCAACTTAATTAATCTAATCGTTTTCCTCTTACGAGGGCACTTTCGTGTACATTCGAGTCGAGCATCACTAATCGATAACTTAGTTCTTCTCGTTTCGTCAAACATGTAAGTCTAAGGGTGTAAATCCCTATTTTATTTATTGTTATTTACCTTTTTGTATCATCATTCATGTAAGGTTTATGTCGAAAACATCTCTTAAAACCGATTTCTAAAACCGTGCTTTAAAACCTCTTTTTACGGATTTCCAGCAGACAAACCGTCGAGAAAGGACGCAGCAACTGCTGCGCCTCTTCGAAGGAGCGTAGTTCCTGCTGCGCCTCTTCGTGAGGCTGCCGCAGTGCCCGCTTCCTTTCTTCTTCCTTCGTCCTCTGTAATTCGTCAATCTTTTGTTTGTTTCGTTTGTTTTCTTTAATTCTTCGATACAATAGTCTAATAATTTCATGTATGTTGTCATTCATCATTAATGTATAATTCATCATTAAATCCGACTTAAATCCCAAGTAATCTCATATTTGCGGGTTTTCGTCATTAAATTCAACCCGGATTGTAGGAATTCGATTTGTTCATATCGGGTTTCTGGAATTCGATCGTTGATATATTTTCATCTGTCTTTTGTCGCATTCCTCATTAACTTGTCGTTAATTTATCTTATTTAATCTATTTTGTTCACCTATGTCACTAATCAATCGTTCTTTCATGTAAATAATCCGTTTGCATCCGTCTCATCCATGTTTTATTGCTTTTATGACCATTAATCACATGTAAATAATGTATTAATCACTTCCATCCGAGTAAATATATTAATCAATCCTTAAATTCATCAATTAATGTTAACGATTTGCAGTTCTGGCTTCACAGCCAGAACTCACCCTTGGAACAGACGCAGCAACTGCTGCGCCTCTTCCAGAGGGCGCAGTCCTGCTGCGCCTATTCCAGGATGATTTCTGTCTCTGACCTCCGTTGTTGCTTGACCTAGTTTAATTAACTTACGTATAATTGACTATTACTCGTATTATCGCCTGCTGATCTGTTCGTTAATTCTTTCTTTTTTATTCTTTTTCTCAAATCATCCGTTTTAAAGGTATTTTCGACATAAATCAGTAAACCCAATGTAATTATTGTAATTTTCATTATTGTAATTTTCTTTATTGTTCTTATCCTTGTATTTTGTATCCATCGTATGTTTTCACGTGTAATTGAGCATTAAATCCTACTTCGACCCAATTGTATGCTAAATTAATTGTCCACGGACTTAGCCTAATTCTCATATGTTAGGATTAAAACTTGGATGTTGCATTGCATGCATATAATCGACGATATATCGACTATAGATGATGTCCCTAATCATTAGTTGAGGCCGCTATCGAGGCGGGCGGGATTAGGTGTTCGATCAAAAGAGCTTCCTAATACGTACCCTCACCCCTTACTCCAGATCTCTGTGAATATCCGTGTTCATTGGCATCCACGAGAGTCATTCTAGACATATAATGCTAAGGGTAACGATTGCTTAGTGTTCATGTCACTACTTTGTGTCTTGACATGACACGAGGTATTCGAACGGTTCCAATTTCCCATAAAAATTGGTGGCGACTCCAACAAATGCAAACGCTTGTTCTCTCTTCCCAAGCGCCACCGTGGGCCCCCGTTGTCCACAGTTTGGCGACTCCAATGAGGAATACACTTACGTGTAGCCAAGGGTGAAACTTGAATAAGGTTAGGGAATAATTTGTACAAGACAATTGTCGGTTTTCATAACTCGGTCTTCCTAGACCATTTTATTTGGCCTTCCTAGGCCCAACCCAACCCATTCGACCAATCGTCCCGTCAAAACGGTCCTAATTCTTATTTGGGCCTAAGGATGGATAGCGATTGACGTCATCCATACCATGATGTTTACTCTTGTTTGTATCAAGGACCTTCACTACTTGAGGAAATGGACTAGGAATCGGCCTTACTTTTGTTTGGTACGAGCCTCTCCACAGACTTCGGGTTTGATTGTTCGGTATGGCAACCCACCCTTTAAACCAAAACCCGTTTAAATGCACTCAGCATCCCGTTATAATGCTTGTATGAATGTTTGTACCTTACATGATCACCATTTCTAAACGAAACCATGACGATTTTTGTAAAAATCAAAACCCCTTTTTTAAACAGAAATTTCGAAAAAAGGCCATTGATTAGCGCAAAACCCAGTCAAAACTCTGTCCATTTATCGAGTCAAAATTCGGGCCCAAGCCCATTTCAAAGCCTCACTTCGAGTCCACTCCTACAACTATGACTAGGATATATATTTTCAAAACTTTGTCTTTTCTTCAAAGCTCACTCAACACAAGTGGCACACACCCACTTCAAGAGTCAAAACATTTCTTCTCTTTGCAAGTGTGTTAGAATGGTCAATCGTGTTTTGATTCGTCATCGATCTCTTGTCCAGTTTTCAAGATGCCTGGAACCAGTGACGCGAACCTCAACCAACTTCAAGATGGTAATGATCGAATCCTAGCCGCACTAGCTCAAATCCAAGTCACTCAAGATCAAGTCCATGATCGCCTTGACACCATCGAGGGCCGGATCTATGCCGTAGAGGGGAGGTTGCCTCCTCACGAAAGTGAAGTAGTAGGTGACTTCGCAAGTGAATCCAAGGACGAAAATCCTCTCATGGGAATGACTGTAGCTGAGAAAAGACTCCAATACTTAGAGGAGAAATTGATGTACCTTAAAGGGGATGACATTTATAGGGAGAACAACCGCAAGTATGAGGCCGTCAATTCCAAATTGCCAACCAACTTCAATATGACGGATATCCCTAAATTCAAGGGGCATGAAAACCCTTTAAACCACATTCGTGCCTTTAAGGATTACATGTCTATCAAAGGCATCAAACCCGAGATGTTCTTAAGGATCTTTCCTTCATCTCTTGACACCATCCCAAAGTAATGGTTCTACTCTTTAGAACACAAGAAAATCGTTACTTGGGAAGATGCCGCGATCGAGTTTGCTAAGCAATATGCGGATAATGCCGAGATCCATGTTAACATGCGCACTCTAGAGGTTCTTACCCAAAATGACAAAGAAGGATTCACCGACTTCCTAAGTAGGTGGAGGAAGACTAGTACCCAACTAGTTGAACGCACGGATGAGGCTACCCTTGTGGAGAAGTTCGTGGACAATCTCAAACCCATCTATTCAAATCATTTGAGATACCAAAACATCAAAACTTTCAAGGACTTAACCGTACTAGGAACAAGGATTGAAGATGACATCCGTAAAGGGTTCTTGTCCAAAACGGTAGGTCGAGGATATCAAGGCTCAACAAGTCATTCTTACGGCTCCACTAGCAAATCGATGAAGTTAACCTTCTCGAGCCATTCAAGAAAAGTACCCCACCAAGGAAATTCACGAACCTTGGGGATACTTACTCCAACGCTCTAAAAAGGTTAATGAAGCAAGGCAAACTCCAACCCATAGGACCTACTCCCGAACCCGAAAAGAAATCCAAGTTCAGGGACGAGAACTCGTACTGTGAATACCATAGGGGCAAGGGGCATGACACAGAAAATGCTACAAATTGAAAAATGTGCTTCAAGACATGATTGAAGACGGCCGACTACCAATACCGTCGGGAGGTAAACCCAACAACACTCAGAACCCTCTTGGGATTCTAGTGATCACAAGTGAAGAATCTACCTTAGATTTTTCACACCTCATTTCCCCAATTGAAGAGGAGATCCACGCGATTGAGAATGAAGGGTTCTACTCTACTATCTCCCCTACCATTTCCGACTTCATCACATGGTCAAGGAGTGTGGATAGACAAGTTTGGGAATTGGAAAATGTGGTGACAACTTTACATGATCCCAACGCAACACCTAAGGAGCATGTGCCACTAATCTTCTCTCAAAATGCTACTATGCAAGAAATAGTCGCCGTGGTTGATAAACTAGTCGACCAAATCACATGATTAGAAGACGAAATCATGATAATGAGAGAACTAGCTACAATCAATGGAGTATGGGCCGATGACGATGAGTACGAGTATCTCATTGAAAACTCCCTAGTCAAAGAAATAGTCCAAAATGGCGAAGACCAAGATGTGGACCACCTAACTCGTTCGGGCCGTCCATATCAAAGCACTACTCAAAATGGTCCAACCAACATTGTCACGCCAAATGATAACGAAGATGACTCCACTGATCATTTGCTCAAGCAATTACAGAAGACAAAGGCTGATCTTTCAATCTGGCAATTGGTAGCAAGCTCATTCCCACATCGCCAAGCTTTACTGCAAGCCTTGGCCAAACTAAATGTAGCACATAACTCCACACCCGAAGATGTAGTCAACTTGGTCTTCCAAGAATCACCGAAGCTAAGTAATCCTATTACTTTCTCAGACGAAGATTTGCCGCCTTTTGGCGCTAGTCACAACTTGGCTCTTTACATCACTGTCATTTGTCTAAAGAAGAACGTGTCAATGACCTTGGTAGATGATGGCTCCGCGGTCAACGTCATACCCCTCAAAACGGCATACAAATTAGGCATGAAAGAGTCGGATTGGACCCCTACCAATCAAGGTGTTCGCGCATATGATGGTACGCGACGAAAGGTAGTAGGACTCGTTAACCTAACCATAGCCACATGGCCAATTGAGCGAAAGGTTAACTTCCAAATAGTGGACATTGAAGCTTCCTTCAACATACTTCTAGGAAGACCTTGGATCCACGCTTCTAAGGCGGTGACATCCACCCTTCATCAAAAAATCAAGATCCCACTAAATGGCAAAGTGGTGACGATCACTTCGTCACCCATCAAGGCAATAATCGAAAAGAAGTCGAACAATCAAGCCCTTGTGGATCCAGTATATGAGCTTGGGGGCTTCCAAAGCATAAGTGTCATAGAAAGTGAATTGGCACCCTTATACTATGATCCCTACTCTAACTTGGTGGTCAACCACATACTCAAATCCCAGGGATACTTCCCTGGAATGCCTTTAAACCCTATCCAAAGGAACACCTTCGCACCATACAAGGAAGGCAACTCAAAAAGGATACCACTTGGACTAGGGTACAAACCCACCAAAGAGGAAGTTCTCGAGATGCTTGCTCAAGTTCAAAACCGTAAGTACGTGGGAGTCCAAATGCGACCTTATCTCCCTACCCTAAACGGATACTTCGTTAAGGAAGGAAGCCTAGAACTCTTTCACGGATTTCCCGAACCTTGGCACTATCTCGAGAGGAAGCTAGCCGGAATCGAGATCTTTCACGATTGCTACTTCATCCCTCTAGAAACGGTTCCTACCGTCAAAGCCCGTCAGGCACCCTGCTTAGACGAACAAGATGTTAGTCTATTGTTTGGAGAAGATCGATTTGTTAGAGCCGCGCAGGATGAGATCATTACCATGATACTTCAAGACGATCACTTCAACCCTACCGCGTTAATCACAGAAACAAACGTGAATCAACAGAAAGGATGGAGAAAATCAATCAAGTGGACCAACAATCAAGGAAGACTCTTCAAGCTCACCACTGGAGAAGGAGAGATGTTCAAAGGAGAACCAGAGGACGATGAATTCGAGTCAGAGTCGGAGTCGGAGTCAGAGTCAGAGTCTAGAGAAGTCACTAGGGAGTCTCCTCCTGTCGTCATCCGCATTCCCTTTGTTTCTCCTAGCTTAGCCTCGAGTAGTGTGATAGTTCGGGAAATGTCCCAACCACTTTGTCCCTCTCTCACCGCCACGACCACGGATCGATGGCTTCTTTGTTTCAACTTTTCTCAAACTTTAATATGAATAAATCGGGTTCTGCTTACTCTTTGTGTTATCTTAAATGCAATGCATTTACGATGACACTGAGGATGACCAAGACCCAGATTCAATTGAAATACCTCCCTACGTAGCCAAATAAATACTACAGGAAGGGGAAGGGGGACCAGTAATAGAGGACACCGAACCCATCAATGTAGGAACCGAACTAGAACCCCAAGAACTTAGGATAGGGACTACCTTGAGCTCTACCGAAAGGGCCAATTTCTTAGACCTCCTAAACGAGTTCAAAGACGTCTTCGCTTGGTCCTACAAAGACATGCCAGGGATCGACAGGGATATCGCCGAGCATAGAATTCCGATTAAGCCAGGTTTCAAGCCTGTGAAACAGAAGCTTCGCCGAATGAGAACGGAATGGGCTCTCAAGATTAAGGAAGAAGTTGATAAGCAATTCAAAGCCGGGTTCATCAAAGTTTCCGAGTATTCTGACTGGGTAGCCAATATAGTACCTGTACCCAAAAAGGATGGGAGAATCCGTGTTTGTGTTGATTTTAGGGACCTAAACAAAGCAAGTCCTAAGGATGACTTCCCTCTACCACATATCGACATATTGGTGGACAATACTGCAGACCACACATTACTATCCTTCATGGATGGGTATGCGGGTTATAACAAAATCAAGATGGCCATAGAATACATGCATAAGACCGCTTTTGACACTAAATGGGGAACCTATTGCTATACGGTAATGCCGTTTGGGTTAATCAACGCCGGAGCTACATATCAACGCACCGCAACTACACTCTTACATGACATGATGAACAAAGAAGTTGAGGTATACGTAGACGACATGATTGTCAAATCCAAAGATAGAGAGGGGCATATCGCGAACCTTCGCAAATTTTTCGCAAGGCTACGAAAGTACAACATGAGGCTCAATCCTCAGAAGTGCACATTCGGAGTAACATCTGGTAAACTCCTGGGATACGTCGTTAGCCAACGAGGTATAGAAATAGACCCTTCCAAGATCAAGGCTCTGATCGAAATGCCACAACCTCAAACTGAAAAAGAAGTCAGGGGATTCCTAGGGAAAGTACAATATATAAGTCGATTCATATCGAAACTCACCATGATTTGCGAGCCTATCTTCAAGAAGCTCAAGAAAACGGATCATACCATGTGTGATGATGATTGTCAAAAGGCATTTGATCGAATAAAGGAGATATTGGCTAAACCACCAGTGCTCATGCCACCTCAACGAGATCAACCTCTTGGTTTATATCTCACAGTAACCGAAACAGCCATGGGTGCCATGCTAGCTCAAACCGTACGTTGCCTTGATCATTCACAAGCATGGAAAGTGATGGAAGATGTCCACGATGGAGAATGCGGTCCTCACATGAGTGGGCCCATGATGGCAAAGAAAATCACACATTTGGGGTATATTGGACCACAATGGAATCCGATTGCATCAAATACGTAAGACATTGCCACAATTGCCAAATTTTCGGGAATGTACAACATGTCCCTCCTTCATTGCTCTATACAATGACATCTCCTTGGCCATTTTCTGCCTGGGGAATTGACATAATCGGGAAGATAACTCCAGCTGGAACAAGAGGTCACTGTTTCATCCTAGTGGCAATTGACTATTTCACCAAATGGGTAGAAGCGGCTTCCTACACTAGTCTCACGGCTAAAAACATGGCAAAGTTCATACAAAACAACATCATCTGTCGATACGGTTGCCCACATGAGATCATTAGTGATAATGGATCACATTTCCAAGCTGAGACGGAGCAATTGCTAGCCAAGTACAAAATTAGGCATCACCACTCTTCGCCATATAAACCACAGACTAATGGCGCGGTAGAGGCAGCAAACAAGAATGTTGTCACAATTCTCAAGAAAATGATTGACAACTATCGAGATTGGCCAAGCAAGATACCCTTTGCTTTGTGGGAATATCGCACATCTGTTAGGACGCCCACGGGGGCCACCTCTTTCTATTTGACTTACGGCATATAAGCTGTATAACCAGTCGAGTTGGAGATACCATCCTTGCGCATCTTACTCGAAAGTCAAATCCCATAAGCCGACTGGAAGAGGGATAGATATGAAGAACTCATCCTCCTGGATGAACGTAGGCTATGCGCCTTGCACAATGTCCAAACATATCAAGCACGTATCAAACGCGCTTTCAACAAAAGGGTTAGGCCTAGGAACATCAAAGAAGGAGACTTAGTACTCAAATCGGTTAGAGCTCTTTTACCTGTTGATCCACGGGAAAATTCAAACCTAATTGGGCCGGACCATTTCTAGTCAAATCCATACTTCCAGGGGGTGCGGTTAGGATCACAGACCTAGATGGGAATGAGATTTCCAACCCGACAAACCTTGACCAATTAAAACGGTACTATGCCTAGAATAGGAACAAAAACGCGCCTCGCGTAACCTCACGTGTCGCTCTTGTGGCACTAAATAAACGACCCCTGGCCAAGCTGAAATAAGCTAATGTCACTCTGCTCTTGCATTTTGACAAATTTGTCATCCTCATATCATCAAATAAACTGAATTCGCACCTTCAGAGTAAGCAAAAGCACATGCTTATTTTCTAAGTTCATTACAGGCTCTTACTTAGAACAATTATTCTTTTACATTTACTCGAACTACGCGCAAGGTTTTGATTTCATTTTTTTAATGAATACGTAGGCAATCCTTCACCGGATACAGCCCATTACTTTAAAAATGTAAATAGAAGGACATTTGCATTGTATTTGGAATTCGACAAGAATAATAAATAGAAAATCACGACGGTTTCATAACCATTTAACCTTTTTATTTCATTCTTTTTCTAATAATAATAAACCACATAAATAAAATAGGCTAGGATTCTAAAAACCCCACCTTTTTATTAAAATAATAATAATAATAATAAATAATAATAATAATAATAAAGATTAGGGCTATTCCTCCATCTTCCCCTTGCCCTTGTCATTCTTGTCATATTTCTTGTCACGACCTCGAGCCGGACGCTCTTGGGCCACTTCAGACCTAATCACCAACGGTCTTTCTCGAGACCTAGCCTTACCATTCTTGCCAATCACCATCTCCATGGCAGGAGAAGTCTTCGGTTTCTTCGAAGGATGAACAACTCGAAACCCGGCTTCTTCCTCTCCTTCGGTCAGATGCTTCTCTTTCTCCTTTTCCACCTCGCGCACCTTGTAGTCAACGGGCTCGCGCTTCCTCAATCTCTCGCGCTCTTCCGGAGTAGTAGCCTTCCTCCATCGTAGATAAGAATCCGACACCCATAAGGCATTAGCAGAAGAGTTCAAAAACCACATGTTTCTTTGGGCCCATTTAATGGCCCACTCCCTTCGACTTTCTGTAGTAAACGCCACGGCGGTCTGCGGGACTGTATCAAGCTTCGGGATCGTCTGCTTTAGTCCAACCTGTCTCATCAGCCTTTTCGGGAAGATGCACACCATGAATTCCAAGCCAGGAATGCGCACAGATCGGGTAGGATCCAAAGAAGACACTCCGTGTGATTTGAGGTGCCACCATGATACAATCCACCTAAAAGGGGCCATCATCAGACTTATTCTTCCGATGTCGCGAGACTCGAGTGAAGTCCACCATGTTGACCTGGTCCTCATTGCAATCGAACGAGCATGATAAGAAGAAACATGAAAGTCGTTCCATAAGCCAGACCTACCAAAAGCGGGTATTAGACAAAAAAAAAAGGGTTTTTTGTCAAAAACTACCTTATATTTAGGGGTATTTGTAAAAATACTACCTTATATTTTTTTCTTATTCTGAGACTACCTTTGTTTTCTCATTTTTTTGTCAATAACTACCTACGCTAAGAGTCTAGACATATTTGGTCTATTTTGCGGCTTTAACCTGTCTCACATGACTCTTTTATGTTTTAATCTTACTTAAGCTTTGATCTGGGGAAGTCATGATGTACTTAAGCTTAACTTTAGTAGATATTTAAGTTATTATTGAAATGTAAAATTCATAAATAAGAAGTCAAATTGTGGTTTGAACGATTGATCAAGCGTTAACAAAGACATATGAGATAGGTTAATGTCCCTAAATCGACCAGATCTTGCCATATTTTTCCATAGGTAGTTATTGACCAAAAAATGAGAAAACAAAGGTAGTCTAAAACAAGAAAAATAATATAAGGTAGTATTTTTACAAATACCCCTAAAAAAGGTAGTTATTGACAAAAAACCCAAAAAAAAAAAAAAAAAAAAAAAAAAAAAAAAAAAAAAAAAAAAAAAAGAAGAAGAAGAAGAAGAAGAAGAAGAAAATGTTCTTTTACCTGCAAGATAACGGGACTTCCCAAATACGGTAGGTCACGATTGGCTTTCCTATTATCCAAACCTAACAAGATCTCTCCTAAGCATAAACAAGCTGGGCTCGTGCGCAGCTCCATTTGCTCAACAAGGCCCAGAAGACAAGGATCACCTCTCAAGTCTTCATCAACATGCCCTTGGAGGACATACACATGCAACAAGCAAAATCCAAATGCCCTTCGCCTAGCAACATAAGAAACGGTGGGGTCGGCTCTGTTAATGAATCGGTCAATAAAGTCCAACATTCGCACTCCTTTCGATGTCACTAGACGGTCCACCTCAAGTCTAGTCAATCCAAGCAAGTCTCTAAATTTGCCTTTATACCCTTGCGAAGTAGAAGGAATAGCAGGCAAGTGTTCAGGGTCCCACCCACCGATCGCAGCAATTTCTTCAGGAAATGGGCAAATATCACCACCAGGGAACGCAAAAACATGATAATTCGGGTCCCAGTAATCAAGACAAGCATCCAAGAACGGTTTGACAACCTTGATGAGCTTCAAACTCAACAATGACCCAAGATTATAGGCGCCCATGTTGTGTTTCTCCATGTTGGAAAACTCATTAGTCCACTCTTTTAAGCGAATCTCCAAAGTATCCATGATGAGTGCTTGTTTTGAGAATTTTATGTAATAAGACGAAGAAGAGACGGAAGAATTGTGTGAATAAAAGCTCTATCGACGTCTCTATTTATACTAATTTATCTTTCCTAAAATGCGCAGCAGACACACACCTAGGAACAGCGCAAAGACTGCTTTGCGCCTCTTCAAAGGGACGCAGCTCATGCTGCGCCTCTTCCTCACAAAGGTTTCTGTGATTTTCCGCGTTGGATCTTCCCTAATTCCGTGACGAATAATTTCCTATTCCTACGGGTTATCGTTTTGGTAAATACGTAGAAATTACCATATTTCGTGTTTTCTAATTCCGCGGGCACGCATCTCGAGGCAATATCGACATTTTTGTCATTTTATCACACTTGTACTTTTTCATTTTAGGAAGTAATTTCCAATTTAATTCATTTCAAAATTTATATATTTATTTCATTTATATATTTCTTTTATGTCCTTTTAATCATTTCATTTCTAACTTATAGGATTCTATTTTTCTTTTCTTTCAGGGGGTAACCCTCCCTACCGTCCGGTCATTTCCGGCAAATTTTTGCATTTTTGCATTTTCTTTTGCATTTTTGCGTTCCTTTGAGTCGTTCGTTTTGCGCTAACTCAGGCCATATATACAAATGTATGTTTTGCGTGATTTCTATGTAAATTTCGGCAGCATGACGGTTTAAACCGTCATCTACCAAACCTGTTCAAAGGTAACCTGCAGGTACAAGCAACACAGCCCAACAGCAAAGGCACTCAGGCCATCATATATACACCAAAAGGGAAATGTACAACAAACTGGGGGCTCGAGCCCCAAGCAAAGTCCAAAATGTCCAAAATAAAGGTCCGAAATGTACAAATGTGCAAAATACAAACAAAAGCTAAACAAAACTACTGCTGGTCGCCCTCCAGCTCCGCAACTCTTGCCGCGAGAGCAGCAATCTCGGCATCTCGAACCTCAAGCTCCCCAACAAGCGAGCTGTCTCCTCCCGAGACTGGGCCAACTCTCGCTCCAGCTCACGGTCCCCCTGTAAACAACAAAATTGGCTCATGTCAATCATTTCAAGCAATTACAAGATAAATCAAAATTTAAAAATGGAATAGGCACAAGGTTCATACCTAACGACCTCGACCGCCGACAAGTGCCTCGACGGCAGTAGCTTGCAGCCGGCTGGCCACCCTCCATAATGCCACAAACCGAGACGGCGCAACCTGCATTTTCAAGAAAAAGTTCTCAATAATTGAATAAAGTTCAACCAAATGTGTTCTCACACAAAAATTATGCAAATTAGAGGCTCACCCTCCGAATCAGATGCTGCCAGTCGTCTAGGCCAGCATCCGTCACAGCCACGTCAAAGTCACGCAGCTCGGAGATCGTTGTCCTCCCGGTCGCGTCAGTGTACTCGAGGGTCTCGGGGTACTCTGGGGGCTCGATGCCCGCCACCTCAACCTCCTTCAAAGTCAAATGTTTCTCATTAATCGATGATCCTTCATCGTAATTTTAAAATCAAGTAAAGAAGAAGAGTAAAGATGCTCATCACAACCGGCCAGTACGCCAACCTCCCGTAGAGGAACGCCGAGTAGTCCTCGCCAGAAAGAAGAAGGGCGTCACCATCGACGCCAGCCAAGTCAGCCTCCCTCTCTGCCTCAGAAGGCTCCCAGAACATCGTTCTAGGAGGATCGATGGGAACCGTCAACACGTCCCGAGAGCACTGACGAGCCAAGCGCTCGCCCAAGTACCACACAGGACCCATCGACGTCCTCAACAGCAGTCGGCTCGAGCTCCTAGGTCGAAGGACCTCAGCCACAAAAGGAGGCGCTCTAGCGTACTCCGCCCAAGGCCTGGGCACCCACTGGGAAAATACAAACAAGGAATCATTCTTATGATCGATTAAAAGCAATGAAGAAGCAAAATGTATATAAGTGAGATGCTCACGCTGTCCAGCTGCAGAGCGTTCACGTCCCACCGGTAGACACCGTGAGAGGAACGCTTGCTCCTCATCCTGCACATCACCCAATCCCTCACGACGGGATAGGCTCTCTCCAGCGGTTCCGTCCTCTTGGGCGAGAGGCTCGGAAAGTAGGAGTACACCCACGCCTGTAATCAAGATAGTCAATAACGATCTTTCGTAATTTGATGAAGAAAGAATTGATTTTAGTCTAAATAAAGGTTCATACCTCCAGCAGCAGGAGGTCCTACGGCACCAGGAGAAGTCCCCTTCTCCATCAACTCAGGACGAACCATGGCCCTCATGAAGCGGATGAGGACCGCAAAACCAGCAGTGACCCAGTCCCAACGCCCTAGGGAGCTCAGGTCAGAAAGGAAGGGAA
This sequence comes from Silene latifolia, assembly GCF_048544455.1. Taxonomy (NCBI): domain Eukaryota; kingdom Viridiplantae; phylum Streptophyta; class Magnoliopsida; order Caryophyllales; family Caryophyllaceae; genus Silene; species Silene latifolia. The sequence continues at coordinate 82,298,534 of NC_133531.1, forward strand.
GAAGCTTCGTCGATAGCCTCTCTCCCTTGTCTCCGAGGTAAATCAAAGACAGAAACCACCAAAGCCACAAGCGGCCCTATGCTCAGCTGTACAGGGAGGAGGAGCCGTCTCTCTCCCGTCAATCGTCACGGCCCGCCGGGGTCTTCCCCAAAGTAGTCTCGAACGTAGGAAGCGGGCACGAGACCAGGCATTATGTGACCTTCGGCGACAAGTTCCAGCCGATCAACCTCCTAGCCTCGGCCGAGTCCACCCTCATGACAGTCTCCGACCACTCCATGGCCTCAGTCCCACACGGCAGACCAGAAATCATGTCGTAGTCCTCCAGAGTGACTCCCACCTCACCAAAAGGCATGTGAAAAGTGGAAGTCGTGTCCCGCCTACTCTCCGTGTCGAAGCGGTCCAAGAAAGCGCGGACCAGGCTAAGGTTAGTCCGCAACTTCCTCTTCGCGATATCCCTCTAGGCTCACAAACCCGCACCAAGGCACCGAACGCTCCACGCTCGATCATGCCGCGCTCCTCCGACAGTTTCATCGCGCTCGTAGCACTCCATCGCTGTCGTGTAACCCGAGAACGACCTGATGTTCCCTGCCTCCTATTGTGATTTGAAACAAAAGCTATCTTTAGTTTTGAATGAAAATTGGAAAAGATATGAGCAAATGAATGAAAGAAGGTGAGTGATGAGTAATGAATTCAAAATTACCAAACTCTTCACCGTCCTGTAGGAAAGGTGACCCTCTGCAGCCCAAAGCAGGTGCCTACTCTCCCAGGTTTCAGCCCACGCGGGTGCTCCCCTCAGCTGACGACCTCCTCGTCCGACGTTGGCCTGCCTCGGGGCCTCCTCCTCCTCAACAGCCTCCTCCTCGTGGACCTTGTCCCCAGCAGCCATCACCGCGATGGTGAAAGCCTGATCCAAAGCCTCCTCGACAACAGCACCATCTATCTCCATGGGAGCTCTCCCAGAAGTAGAAGCCTCATCACCTGCGACATTAAAGCAAATTTAGGCCGCGTCACGTGACGACGAGCCTTAGTTAAGGGATTTTCGAGCCTTCGGAAGCCCTGAAATCGCTCTTTTCTCGCCATCTTTGGCCGCATTCTCACAAAACCAATCACTCATGTGGTAATTAGGGTCAAGCCAAGCCTAATTTAAAGTCTAGTTTCGGGTTTGAGTCAAAATTTCGGCAGCATTTCGTTATAACGGCGATTATGCCCTAGAAAAGTGTCCTGAAAAAGCCATCACAAACCCAAATTCCGAGATGGTAGGAAGTTTACCCATCATGCAAGGTTTCAAAATACCAAGTTTCACCGCAAATGGGCAATCCTAAGGCTATTTTCGAAGCGATTTACGATCTAGTCATTGTATGAAACCGTCTCAATTTCACTCAAATCTTTGAAAACTCAACGAAAATTCGAGACAAGTACATGGTTATGTTCCTTATACCACCAATTATCCATTTCTAGCATCAATTTTACAAGGCAAATCCATTTGGGGGAAAAGCCCCAAATTTTCGAAATAATTGGGTTGAAAACCCTAATTTTTTCGGTCCAAATTGAGCAAACATAGAAGTTTAATGCAAGAATGAGACACATACCTCGATTAGTCATGTTTAATGCGAGCTTTTGGATCAAATCTTGGCGGAAATGGTTGAGATTTGAGAGATAAAAGGATGATTTGTGTTTCGAGTAAATGAATTGCAAACCCTCTAAGAGCTCAATGTTATAGCTCTTCTACTATAACATTGAGATGTGAAGTTTATAAAACACACGACAAAATAGTTTTTAAATTGTTTTTTTATCGCTTATAATTTTTACTTATGAGTTGAGGCATCTTGCTAATTAGGGTTTCTAGAAAATACACCTTCAGGATTGGGCATGAGACGCGATTACTCTTTGTACAAGTTAGGGTTTTGTGTAAATCTTTATAATATTTGATTAGAGATTTAGTATCTCTTTTATATTATTTTGCCTAACTATTCCAAGAGACGATTTGTTATCTCTTTATTAGCTCTTGTTGCGCCTCTTCTGGTGTTCCCTCCATACGAGTTTTCAAAAATTCATTATGAGTTCGTTATTTGTGGGCCTATCTTTGGTGCGCCTCTTCTTGTTTTACAAGCCTTCCACGGCACTTAGGGTTTTGATTTCAAAAACCCTTGAAACTCTTTTACTACTAAATAAAGTGCTATTTTACCTTTTTTACCTTTTTGGTCCGTTTGACGATTATCTTTCCTTCAGACCCGCATTTCTAAGCCAATAGCAGACTATCATACATTATTTATCGCTTCCAAGATTTTGCTTGTCACAACGAGAGATGTTCCTTTCTCGAGGTGTTTCGACACGCCTTCTTTATATTTCCCAACGAGAGTAAGCGGATAGACTTTCCCTCTCGAGACATGGAGATTAGTCCCCGATTATGTTCCCCAACGAGAGTAAGCGGATAGACTTTCCCTCTCGAGACATGGAGATCAACATCGACCCCGAATTCTTCCGAAGTTTGTTTGCACTAAGGAACACAAGCAAATTTCTCCCAAAAAGAAGTTCAGATTGTGTCCTGCCAAGGAGATTGTCTTTCCTCGAATCATCGTTTCCTCATATCATTCAGATACCCCTTTTTAAAGAATAAGCCTTCGTATTTTCGAAATTACTCTTAACAAAGACACCAAGTTATATTCGGACCCCAAGAGTTTTGCGTCTTGTTTGCACGACGTTTTAAAAAATAAAAGCGCCTTGATCCCGTTTCGTCCCGAAGTCTAGAGGGGTATGATCTCTTCTTATGGAAGATAAAGGCAAGCCTCCTTACATAGTCTAATGGACTTTAAACGACCCTCCCCGATAGTCGACGATGATTGACTCTAAAATGTTCCGACGACGGGTCCTTGGCTCGATAAGACCCCTTGAGCGCCTCGCGTCGCCATAGTCAATAAGTGGTTGTAATCTTCGATTGACTTGATGGCTATACTTTGACTTTCGCCTTGTCCAAGCCTCAGTCAAAGTAGGGGCTATGTAGATACCTCATTTCTGCACCTCTCGCAAACCACCCGGTGATGATTGGGCCGCATGTTTGGTATGCGGAACGATTTGTGACAGTTCGTAAGTTTATCATCAAGTGATTGCTCAAACACTAATGTCTACCTCTTAGTTGTCATCTACGTGCCGATACGGTCGTTTTGACAATAATTAGAGTACATTTGGAGTCGGGCCTAACGTCTCCATTTTTTCTCGATAACCGTAAAATCCCGAGTCATAATATTCTGGAATGTTTCGGATATTTCTATTTCATATTTTAAAATTATTTCACAATCTTTATTCTTTGGTAAACAATTTCCCGTAATATTCATACAAAATATTAAGGAAAACCAAATTATTCCGTCCTTCTATAACTCAAACACGGAAATCTTTCTTCCGAAGGAGGAAACCACTTGACAAAAAGGAGAATGATACTATAACATTGACTCAAGATAAGAACTCCCAAACCAATGTTATAGCAGTCTCAAGGTTAGAGCGCCTCTTCCAAGAGACGCAAATAAATGCTCAAATGATGGAGAACCAAGCTGCGCCTCTTCTCGAGTCCTTTTCTGCGTATTTTTCGTATCTTTTTCATATCTTTCCGAGATTCACTTCCAAAGTCTCTCCGAAACCCTAATTCCTTCACGTGATTAGTATAAATAGGAGCCTTCGCTCCTCATATTTCTCACGCGAGTGTCCGCCCTTCTCTTCTCCCTTTGCATTCTAGACCTTTGTTCTTACTTTTTTGCGTCTACGTGCTTGAACATTCGACCACGTAAGCTCGGATCCTTCTGAGTACCAGCCTCGTTTGCATGACCGACCAATTTGACCAACTACACAATCAATCAACTTAATTAATCTAATTGTTTTCCTCTTACGAGGGCACTTTCATCTACATTCGAGTCGAGCATCACTAATGGATAACTTAGTTCTTCTCGTTTCGTCAAACATGTAAGTCTAAGGGTGTAAATCCCTATTTATTTATTGTTATTTACCTTTTTGTATCATCATTCATGTAAGGTTTATGTCGAAAACATCTCTTAAAACCGATTTCTAAAACCGTGCTTTAAAACCACTTTTTACGGATTTCCAGCAGACAAACCGTCGAGAAAGGACGCAGCAACTGTTGCGCCTCTTGAAGGAGCGCAGTCCTGCTGCGCCTCTTCGTGATTTGCCGCAGATTCCTCGCTTCCTTTCTTCTTCCTTCGTCCTCTCGTAATTCGTCAATCTTTTGTTTGTTTCGTTTGTTTTCTTTAATTCTTCGATACAATAGTCTAATAATTTCATGTATGTTGTCATTCATCATTAATGTATAATTCATCATTAAATCCGACTTAAATCCCAAGTAATCTCATATTTGCGGGTTTTCGTCATTAAATTCAACCCGGATTGTAGGAATTCTATTTGTTCATATCGGGTTTCTGGAATTCGGTCGTTTATATATTTTCATCTGTCTTTTGTCGCATTCGTCATTAACTTGTCGTTAATTTATCTTATTTAACCTATTTTGTTCACCTACGTCACTAATCAATCGTTCTTTCATGTAAATAATCCGTTTGCATCCGTCTCATCCATGGTTTATTGCTTTTATGACCATTAATCTCATGTAAATAATGTATTAATCACTTCCATCCGAGTAAATAGATTAATCAATTCTTAAATTCATCAATTAATGTTAACGATTTGCGATTTCAAAAAGGGGGAATTTATTGAACCATAATACTGCGTTTTCAGAACTCACCCTTGAATTGTTTGTTTAGTCTTTTAGATTGGACTTTAATTGCATTAAGGAATGTGATGGAAGTATGATGCGTTTATGTCATGATCAAGCCCAATTCATGAGAAGATAAAGCTCAATTAAAGATTGATCAAGCTTGGATAATGAAGTAGCCTACACTCGAAGATCTCCTAACAAAGATTAGAATAGTGTAGGTGATTATCTCGTAATGGTAACGTAAGAATGGACTTCTTACATTGGTAAAGTTATGGCCTCACGGCTATAACATTACTTATATAAGAGCTCAATTTTATAGCTCTTCTCTTCAAAATAGTTTTTAAATTGTTTTTGGGCTTATTTTTATATTGAGAATGCGATCTACTCTAAAATACCCTAAACCTAATTAATCTTACCTAGGGTTTTCTTATGAGTCGTTTATTCCTCATACACGATTACTCTTTGTACAAGTTAGGGATGATTTGATTGATTTAGTATCTCTTTTATATTATTCTAACTTATAAGATATTATTTTTGTAAAGATAGAAGGAAAAGATTGAGTAAATCTTTCGACCTCCGTTGTTGCTTGACCTAGTTTAATTAGCTTACGTATAATTGACTATTACTCGTATTATCGATTTCTTTTATTCTTATATTATCTTTTTTCAAATATGTTTTAAGGTATTTTTCTAAGGAAAGATTTAACCTGAATTGATCTTGGATAAGGGTTAAGGTATTAGGATAATATTTCGTTAATTCTTTCTTTTTTATTCTTTTTCTCAAATCAAAGAATTAAGGAAAGATTTTAAAGGTATTTTTATAAACTTTACATCATTAAAGTTAAGACCTTTGAGCATAACTTCCATATATTTTCACAAAACAAAAAACCGTGTTTTCAAGAAAACCGTTTTGTTTATTTTTGAAAAAGGTCGTGAATTAAACCCAATGTAATTATTGTAATTTTCTTTATTGTTTTTATCCTTGTATTTTGTATCCATCGTATGTTTTCACGTGTAATTGAGCATTAAATCCTACTTCGACCCAATTGTATGCTAAATTAATTGTCCATGGACTTAGCCTAATTCTCACATGTTAGGATTAAAACTTGGATGTTGCATTGTATGCATATAATCGACGATATATCGAGTATAGATGATGTCCCTAATCATTAGTAGAGGCCGCTATCGAGGCGGGCGGGATTAGGTGTACGATCAAAAGAGCTTTCTAATACGTACCCTCACCCCTTACTCCAGATCTCTGTGAACATCCGTGTTCATTGGCATCCACGAGAGTCATTCTAGACATAGAATGCTAAGGGTAACGATTGCTTAGTGTTCATGTCACTACTTTGTGTCTTGACATGACACGAGGTATTCGAACGATTCCAATTTCCCATAAAAATTGGTGACGACTCCAACAAATGCAAACGCTTGTTCTCTCCTCCAAAGAGCTCCCGTGGGCCCCCGTTGTCCACAGAAAGTTACAGCTGAATTTATAGTTTTTTAGTGTAGCTTTTTCGTGAATAATGGGCAGAAAAACAAAGGATAGATTGTGAATTCGCTCTTAGCCTCGCAAGATTCGAACTAGAGTCTCGAATCAGCCTCGCAAGGTTTATTTAAGACTGAACTTGCAAGGTTAATCGAGGTTGTTCGCAAACAACGGAACTCTTATTACTCTCTAGTTAACGTGTGAAATAAGGCCTAATACGGTCCTTATTTATACTATTACAACCGACATCTTATTTTCCCTAAACTAACTAGGAAATCACAAAAACTTCAGAGAGACGGTCTCTCAATAGCGGTATTGAGAGACCTCTCATATGATGGTGGATGAGAGTTATTTAAAATCTTATTTTCATGTTATGTCTCCCACTAAATTAGTGGGAGACCGTCTCTAAGGAGACCTATTTCTTGGAAATAATTAACTACAATAATAAAAGAACAACAACTAGAATTAGGAAACTAACCAACTTTCCTAATTTTTATTCGAAAGTAAATAAGCTAATAATCTAAGATCCTATACAGTTTAGGGAACTTAAAAGAGACTCGACCTAGGAGCTTTAACTAATACTCCTACACGGTTTTGGAAAACGTGTCTCCAGCTCTTTCCCCGTCGCTGCCATGTTACCATAGTTACTATTTTCGAACCAAGTTTGAAGCCTTCGACAAGTTGGGTCACATTTCGACTAATTAGAAAATTCATTTTCATTGTCCTTCCTTGCTTCCGCATCAAGTACATGTACAAGATGTCCTTTCTTAATGTTATTATAGTATCAAGCTCCAATAATTCATTTTATTCTTGCTTTGTCATCTTAAAGAAAGAAAGAGTTGAAGACTATGTTTGGGCTTTAGAAATATTTCACGAGATGATAGATTCTTCATTTGAGCTTATTAGTTATTGTTTGTGATGGAGATAACGCATTGATGAAAACGATATTAATTGTTTTTCCTCGAATTATTCATCTTCTATGCATGCATTTGGCACATAAAAAAAAAACATTAAACATTGTTTTTTTTTACAACAATAAACTTGTACTCCCTCTATTAAACTCCAAACACAACATTTCCCTTTTACACGTTTGCCAATGCATGATTTGTAATGTAAATATCTTTAGTATTACATTATGAAAAAATATAAAAATTTCGTGTTGTTATTGTACTCTTAAAGGTGAATCAAACAAGATTTCACATGACCATATTTTTTCCTATCGATCGCAAGGAATCGTAAAGATTTTATTCATTTATGAATAATGTCGAAAAAAGAAATATTGTATTTGGAGTGGAATGGAGGGAGTATATATTGAAAAGCGAAAATAAACAAGCGCTTGGAAAGTTACAAGAACGCAAACTAACCCGTAGCTAGATTTCGAATTGCAAGCAACGAGTGCCGCCGCATATTAATTGGTACAGACGCTGAGGAGGCCAGAAATGAAGATAGTTTTCTAGAGGTGAACTAAAACGAGACGGAAGGAAAGGATCCAAAATGGGTCTTGTACATAGCGAGCAAGAGAGCTCTAGTACTGGCACCGAAGGCACTGGATGCCTGAACAAGTTGCTAAACAATGTTGCCAATGTGTGAGCCCGATGTTGATATGATAAACCAATCTTTAGGAGTCGTCTTTTGCACAACAATGTAGTAAGAAACATCAGCAGACTGGGAAGCGGAAACATTGCTAGTAATATACTTCAAAGAGCGTGACTTCAACTGCGGTGGCCAAAAAGAAGGTAGTTGGATGTGCGAGGCGAAAAGAGAATCAACAAGATGAAGTATGCGTACCAGGTCTGCGCAATCCTTAAAAATCACAAATCACAGAGTTCCAAACCATCCAAATAGCTTTAAGAATACAAAGAAACTGGAGTAGGCAACTATCAGCATTATCAGTGAGTCGGTGAAGATACGCTATATGATCAGCCAGCTAGCGTTGCAAGGGAACTTTGGGATTAGCCACAAAATTAATGCCAAGCACAGAGGAAAGCCACACATGTCGAGCAATAGTACATGAACGAAAACGATGATCTAGACTCAGAGTAGGAATGGCAGAAAACACAGGATGTACTAACCTGTACTAACCTAACCTCTGAAGACCACGGTGGGAAAGATTAGCTAGAGGGGGAAGGATATTATGAACAATACGCCACACAAGAAGAGGTATTTAGTAGAGCAACATATCTTCCAAAGTAATTTCCACGGGAAATCAACAAAGAACGAGGGCGAGCAGGAGATGGATGCTTGAGACAAAAAGAAAGAGTATCCTGATTTGACCGTATATAATCTATCATCTCTGAATTTCCAGTAGATAAAATCATCTACATCTAGATGTGGTGGTTCCATAGCAAGAATAACTTTGGCACAAGAGGATTCAAAAAATCGAAACACAACTATTGAATCCCATTCACCCGACCTAGAGAGCAGGCCAAAAATAGAAAGTGTGGAAGCGTTAATCGACGAACGCACAGATAGAACATCCCCATTAACCCAACGACTTGAAAGAAGATTAACCGAGTCCCCATTACCAATCTTCAAGATAAGGCAGGAGAGAAAGCATCAGTCACGCGACAAATGTCGGATCAAACAAAAGAAGGTTGGGAAACCTTTGATTTATAACCAGGAATTGGTAAATCCTTCCTATATTTGGAAACCAGGTTATAGAGGAAGAAGACTAGGACATGTTTATGTCAACTTTGGAAGACTACGGAGTTAGAGGACATATTGTTTATTGTGGGGGTAATTAGACCCTGTAATAAGGTATTTACTCAACAAGCAAGTCATTTGTAGTTGGAATATGTATAAACTCTAGTTTTTGTGAAGTGCTCTTGGGTGTTAATTGGTTATGTACATAATTCCACAAACACGTCTATTTAAAATGTTAATACTTTTAATATTTTGGTTAGCAGTAATTAATTATGATTTTACTCAAATTGGTGTATAATTATAGCAATGGATTGTGTCAATGATGAATATTGACATTTTTCCAAAAGCTTTAAAACAATTAAATATCAGTGCTAATTAAGAAAAATTTGTATTAATTAAATATTAGTGCTAATTAAGTAAAATTTGCACTCCTACAATCCCAATCAATACTTTACAATTGCTTTATACACGATTATTAAGGTAATGGCAAAGGGATGTGTTTACAATTATTAAAAAAAATAATCAAAAGCAACTTGTAATGAATATGAAATATAATGGTCCCCACCCACATAGGTTGGTTTATTTACCAAAAAAGGAAAGTGTAAATTATTGACTAGAACTGTAACACCCCCATATTCAGAGGAGCCTTAACTAGGCCTTCCTTAGGATATAAGGGCGCTACCATCCCGGTTGCCCGAGGATAGTAATAATCAAATGTCGATAAAAGAACTATTAAGTTATATTACAAGCGATTTAAACCAATAAACGATATAAAGATACAACTCAAAGACTACTCGCTATGACCATCATATCTCGTGAGAACTCATCCCCTGCCGGACTCGCCTATCAACATCATCAACACCTGCTAAGACCGACTGCTCACCATAAGGGATCACGGCAGACACATAACAAACAAACAACCACACAAGGTCAGTACTGAGATAAGACACATCAATAACAACTACAACTATCAACTCAATACGATGCTATCAGTCTTACACACACAACCACGACAATCCGACCAACCTCTGTCACTGACTGTCCATTGGACCAGTCCTGCCAGTGGGGACCGCAGCCGTACCCACCAAATCCCCACTCATCATAATGAGCGATAACCCTATCCATTAATGTGCACATCCCCTTCCGTGGCGGGTTCCACGAAGGGCGAAACTAGGGCGTGAAGCCACTCCCACAAGTGACCCCACTCAGCCGAGACGTATCTCGAGAACCAGAGACAACAACCATAATCACCATCACAATCGTCACCATACAATTTCGACACTAAGCAAACACAAAACAACCACAACAACTGACACGCTAGACCATCTACAGAAACTGAGTAGGCGAACCTACCTTTAAGCAACCGCAACCAATCCATGCCGACAAACAACGTGTCCAGCGACCAAGCAAAGCCTATAACCACAATACAATTCTATATTACTAACAAGCAAACCCTAACTATGGAGAACAAGGACACGGATGATGATTATGACATACCTATAGGGAGAAACTCAGCAAAAGACCGCTACCTGACTCAAGAGGCGTTCTCCTAAAGCACAAGGATCATCAAAAGGCTTCCATGGAGGTTTTGAGGTGAAAGGAAGGGAAAGAGGCGACTGAAGGATAGGAGGAAAGTGGCGGAAGTGATTTGCGGATTTAACAAAACGCGATATAAACCCTAAATTGAAAACCGGTACTCGATCCTAACATACTCGATCGAGTGGCCCCCTACTCGATCGAGTAACCTAGCTACTCGATCGAGTAGCCTCTACTCTATCGAGTACCACTCTTAACACGTAACCTAAGATGATATTGGCACTCACTTCCAAGGCTATTCCCGCTCCCAAGGTCAGTCAACGCTGGTCAAAGGGTCTCTAAAAGGGCGGGTATTACAGTCTTCCCCTCTTAAAAAGAACTTCGTCCCCGAAGTTCAACTCACTTTTCCCACACACTCGACACGAGAAGACAACCTCACTCTTCTTTCGATACTACTCTTCCTTACTTACCATCCCCCTCCCCCCAAGTCATCATCATCCGTCTAACGCTCTATTCATACGTATATATCGACTCTTGCAATTATCATACAAACATTATTAACATCGACTGACACTTTATACGTATACTCCAACTTTTACAAACTATCCTCTATAAGACATCAACCTGCAGTAAAAACCAGCACAAACAATGATCTCCCATCGTATGGCAACAACTACCAACCCGATCATATCTCATAACAGCTTCATGCCGCACAACTATACCATCATCGCAATTCTATTACAACACGTTGTACCGCAACTAACTCTTTACGCACATACTATCATTTTCAAACTCCCACACATGAATTACTCAACGACCAAGGTAATCAATTACGCTTCCTATAAGTAAAGTAACCAAGGTACTAGTTAATTTTGCAATTAAACAACAAAACATTATAGGCAAACAAAACCTAATTTCGAAATCAGCCTTTTATTTCGCGATAATTTTCGCGACATTACTCTTCCCCTCTAAAAAGGAACTTCGTCCCCGAAGTTCACTACCAAAATTACAACACATATTACCTATTATTTGCATCATAACAGTAAAGAAAACCATATTATTTATTATGGACATTACTCACTAACTATATACTCATTAAATTAGAATTCATACACAGAAATTAAAGTAACGCATGTTAATATGGTATGAGCAAGTGTACAAGAAGTTATAACGTTGATACATAGCTCGCAACAGGGCGTATGCAACATTAAAGTAACAAGAAACTATTGCGCTTCACTAACTGTGAGAAATACGCTCATAAAACTTCAAACACGACTTCCAATATATGAAATTAACGGTTCAAAGGTGTTACTACGCACTAATAGCCACATTAAACATTAAACTTGCAATTATAAAACAATTGAACGTTTTTAATTTTCGAAAATCTCCTGTAACAGTGCTACTCGATCGAGTAAGTAGCGGTACTCGATCGAGTGCCATGCTACTCGATCGAGTGTCTTGGCTACTCGATCGAGTAGCCTGAGATCGAAAGCTTTTTATCCCGTCTTCCTGCAGCTACTCGATAGAGTACGGGGTACTCTATCGAGTACCTACAGGCCAAGTTCCTTATAAAACCTGTCATAAACCACGTACATGCACATATTTGTCATATAAAAATCGAGTCGGGACGACTCCCCGACTTCTAACATCCTGCAACAAGTCAAAGTATCAAATCCGGCCTTATGGCCAACAATACAAGTTCCAAATCAAAGTCTCCACGATAACTACTACTAAAGTCTAACCACACTACTAACATCTAAAACCAACTACCATCAACAAAGATAAGTACAAGGAGTATCACTCCTCCTCCTTTCTTCTCTTTCTTTGCTCAAACATCACCTCATCATCACCACCACCGCCAAGTACCGCTCCCGATGACCCAATCCCGCGTCCACTCCCGCTCCCGGTCCTGCTCCTGGGCCTACGTACCATGGAGTCAAGCCACCGTAGGCAAAGGACTGAGGTGTCCCCCACGCCGACTGATCCACCCCGTAGGAATGGAAAACCCCTGAGTAGTCCCCAACTCCACTCCACCAAACCGGGTGAGGTCCCTCGGTCCCTATCCCCTGAGTGTACGCCATCTCGTGCATGTTCCTGAGTGTCAAAGTAGATGACACTCTCTCCGCCAAGTAGTTGGATCGCGTCTCCGGGGTGTCGAGATAAGGGTAGCACGGAAAGGTTTGCTTCTTTGTGGTGCCACCGGCCGTGGTCTAGTCTCTGAGGTCCTCTCCCTCACCCGCCGGGGTCCTCTCCCCAACCTAGGTCTCTCCACTGCCACGACCGCTGCATTCTCGCCTTTGTCGGCTCCGGCATCGCCTCGAGAATGGTGTCGTCGATGAGGTAGGTCTGCAGATGGCGGGGTCTATCATCATCCTCCTCCTCCTCATCATCATCGGAGTCCACCGTCACTACCGTCGGCTCCAAGGGCTCCGTGGGTGGGAGGTGCTCAGGAGCTGGAATCTTCATCCAACTCACGCCCCACACCTTCCAAGCTAGGCTACCGTCAACCAAAGTCCTCAACCATTTCAGGTCGAGATAGTATTCACGGTCCATAGTGGGCACTGGGGTAACTAGAGGCACGTACTCCGAAGAAGCCTCGAAAGAGGTTAGCTTTTCAGCTAACCGAGTGGCGATAGCGCCACAACTCAAGTACCGGGTAGAGGCAGTGGCCATCAAGGCAAGGGCGGCACAAACCATGGAAGGAGCATTAAAGACCACTTTCCTGGTCCGCTCCGGGTTCAAGTAGGACATCAGAAGTAACACCTCATGGTTGTTTAGCTTACTTATATCCTTTCTGTCATAAAGAAGGTTCGAGAGAGAACGGAGAAAGATCCTCAATGTGACATGTTGAACGTCATTAATCAGCATGTTACTCGAGGTAGGAGTTGGTTTCCCGGTCAAGCAAGGCATTAGGCGGCATACACCGCACTTAGCAGGGATGTCGGTGATGGAGTCCTTGGGAGGCTTGGCCAACCCAAGGTGAGAAGCAAACTGGTCCATAGAAAGCAAGAAACTAGTGTTCATCAACCGAAACTCAACGGTCTGGCCAGCGGGGTCATAGATAAAGGAGCTCATAAACTCCAAGGTGAGAAAAGGATAAGTGTGTTTCCTCAGCCTATACAAACCCATAAGACCCAAGGTCTCAAAAATGTGACGGACATCCGTCTCTATCTCCAACTCCTCCAACAAAGTAGTGTCTATACACCTCGTAGGTCTCATTTTGCGTTTTTGTAAGGCTACAAAACGCTCCCTCTGCTTGAAATCAACAAAAACAACTGAAGGGTATTCTCAGGAAATGCGGGTACCACAGTCCACTCCCTTCCCCATCTCAGGTGGATTACCCCTCCCCGTTTACTTTGGCGGGTTCCAAGGTTCAGTCTCGGCATCTGCTTTAGGCATATGTTCAAACAACTTGTATAAACATGCAAACATTTACTTCATGTAATTTGAATTCGACATACTCAGCTAGGCACACCAATTTATCAACAACTTTCAGCATGTGAAGCACATAATTTACGCCGTTACTTTGAATATTAAGCTAAGTACACACGTTCACCAGATTTCAAAATTTGACATACAAGCTCAGATTATTACTACTCATAAGCCATAGTTGTGAAAGAAATTATCATGGTGATTACATATGCTCAACAAATTCGAATATCCTAGCATGATTCTAAGGTTATTCAAAACACACTTCTAATCACATGTGAGGCATTCTTACTAGTTCATGGGAGAGAATAATTTGGAACATATCATTATTACCCTTCAATACTATGAACAACAATTCACTTAAAATTTTCAGACGGTCCTTACAGCTGTGATAATTTTGGCATATTTTCATCAATTATCGTTTCTATTATCATATTGAAGTTCAACTTATACTTATAATGTCATTCACAACACCAATTTTCCAATTATAAATCACGAATTTCCATTTGAGGCATTTTTAAGACGGAGTTTTAAGGCAACTTTCTAAGGGTAAAATCATCAAAATCTATCCTCCAACATGATATAAACAATACTTAAGGCTCAATTCTACTATATAACCATTGTAAAACAATCAAAAATCGATTTCAATTTTGGAAACCCTAGAAATTTCGGGTTCAATCTTTGCAATTTCTAGTCTACTTTACAGCAACTAATCACAAGCAAACATGGAAAGGAGGCATGTGAATCATATTTCAACAATTAAAAGCACCAAATTGATCATAATAATCGAAATTTCAGATTGTTTCACTTCTCTAGCACATTCAAATCAATAAACCATATACATTAGGGAGAATAGCATACCTTGATTGAGTAGCAAAGTAAAGAAACGGAATTAAGCAAAGAAATTAACCCAAGAATCACCACTAACCCCAAGAGTATGAGAAGATTTGAGAGGAAATAGGGATTTGAGAGTAGCTTAGGTTTAGGTGTGTCAAAATATAGGGGAAGAAGAATAAGAAATAGAAAGATTAGGGGTTTTAGAAAACCCGTAGGATTCGCTGTACAGTAACCTACTCGATCGAGTGCCTGGGGTACTCGATCGAGTACCACCCTACTCGATCGAGTAGGAGTCAAATCATCGAGTATCTGCAGGAATTTTTTCCACATCCCGACATCATAGCTTCCTAACTAGATCGAGTGAGGTCTACTCGGTCTAGTAAACACCCGCACTCGGTCAAGTATAGTTAAGTACTCGGTCAAAAGTACGAAGTAAATCGAAGATACCTGCAAAACAACACCGCGTGTCGATTCCAAACTAAGTTCGGAATTCGGCACTAATTATCACCTTTGATCACGTTTTACAATCATTACTCACGCACAACGTATCGCCTTACTAACAAGGTGTATGCCACCTTACGCTACACAACTACCCAACTCGGTTTACCTGCTACCGAGTCACTCTTAAGCTTAGTCACGTCATCCTATCATACTCAAAACTTGTCTTAACGTGTTGCTGTCACACTCGCTTCTACCACAACATGAAACATGTAACTAACATTAATTTATTCTTCCATATAACACATAATTATATACTCTTCATAACAAATCAATCTATCCATGTTCTCTAATGCAATTATAAGCAATTCCTTTTTACTCACATCAAATGTCACGCAGCGGAAAAGTTTCAACTAATTAACAAAGCATATACACATTACCATATGCTATGATTCGGATTATTACTCAATATTTCTATAACTATCATCATAGTAATTACGGTAGGATTTATAAACTTATATATGACTTACGTCATCATCAACTTATAGCAAACACCTACATGTTCACTCTTCATGTCACGACACTCAATTCCACATTTTCACGCATCTCTATCACGTAAACTTTCGTCACATATCTCATAACCATCATATAAGCTCACTAATCATTCAAAGAACTTCAATAATCTCATCATCAATCACCATACACGGCCCAATTACCACTATCACACCCCTATTAACTTCTAACAAAGACTTAACCGGAGGTAGCTCCGGCACAATTAACATGCATATCACACATAGACACACGGACTCCACATTCCCATACCATGTGACTGGCTTAAGTGTCATGGGGCCAAGATTTTGAAATGAGGGCGCCTACTCACCCAAAACCTAGCATGTTTGGGGCTCCCATTACACATACACCAGGTTCATTTTATTAGACTCCCTACGTTCATTAAATTCATTTGTTACAGGTTCCAAAATCGTCGCTCTGATACCACTTTGTAACACCCCCATATTCAGAGGAGCCTTAACTAGGCCTTCCTTAGGATATAAGGGCGCTACCATCCCGGTTGCCCGAGGATAGTAATAATCAAATGTCGATAAAAGAACTATTAAGTTATATTACAAGCGATTTAAACCAATAAACGATATAAAGATACAACTCAAAGACTACTCGCTATGACCATCATATCTCGTGAGAACTCATCCCTGCCCGGACTCGCCTATCAACATCATCAACACTGCTAAGACCGATGCTCACCATAAGGGATCACGGCGGACACATAACAAACAAACAACCACACAAGGTCGATCGAGATAAGACACAAAGAATAACAATTACAACTATCAACTCAATACGATGCTATCAGTCTTACACACACAACCACGACAATCCGACCAACCTCTGTCACTGACTGTCCACTGGACCAGTCCTGCCAGTGGGGGACCGCAGCCGTACCCACCAAATCCCCACTCATCATAATGAGCGATAACCCTGTCCATTAATGTGCACATCCCCTTCCGTGGCGGGTTCCACAAAGGGCGAAACTAGGGCGTGAAGCCACTCCCGCAAGTGACCCCAATCAGCCGAGACGTATCTCGAGAACCAGAGACAACAACCACAATCACCATCACAATCGTCACCCTACAATTTCGACACTAAGCAAACACAAAACAACCACAACAACTGACACGCTAGACCATCTACAGAAACTGAGTAGGCGAACCTACCTTTAAGCAACCGCAACCAATACATGCCGACAAACAACGTGTCCAGCGACCAAGCAAAGCCTATAACCACAATACAATTCTATATTACTAACAAGAAAACCCTAACTATGGAGAACAAGGACACGGATGATGATTATGACATACCTATAGGGAGAAACTCAGCAAAAGACCGCTACCTGACTCAAGAGGCGTTCTCCTAAAGCACAAGGATCATCAAAAGGCTTCCATGGAGGTTTTGAGGTGAAGGGAAGGGAAAGAGGCGACTGAAGGATAGGAGGAAAGTGGCGGAAGTGATTTGTGGATTTAACAAAACGCGATATAAAACCCTCGCTGAAAACCCGGTACTCGATCGAGTACCCAACATACTCGATCGAGTGGCCCCCTACTCGATCGAGTAACCTAGCTACTCGATCGAGTAGCCTCTACTCTATCGAGTACCACTCTTAACACGTAACCTAAGATGATATTGGCACTCACTTCCAAGGCTATTCCCGCTCCCAAGGTCAGTCAACGCTGGTCAAAGGGTCTCTAAAAGGGCGGGTATTACAAGAACACTCAAAAAAGAATTGTGTAAACTATTGACCGGGACGGAGGGAGTATTAATTAAAATTTATATTAATTGGTTGTACATGATTCCACAAACAATTTTTTCTTTTCAAATCATAATTCTCGGAAAGATGATCCATTTAAAAAAAAAATTGTCAGTTGATGAACTCGTAAATAAGAGATGGCCTCTTAAAGTTTTTTCGGATAAAAAAATTGGATATTTTGTGCAAAATGTCAAACCTTAGGAGTACCCGTGAATCTTGTTTCATTTATATTGCTTAAGGACATCTTTAACTCAATTATATTGCTCAAAGACATCTTTAACTCAATTATCAAACTACAAAATGGAGAAAAATAATGGTTGCGTAAGATAGCAAAGAGAGAAATGGCTGCTCCATCAAGAGAGAAATAGTTACCCTTACCCACTTTTCGTCTCGGATATAATCACATAATGATCCTTCCTTTAGTTTTCTTGCCTTATAAAAAAAATGATTCTTCCTTCACCCTCTTTCTACCAACCAATAACCATCAATTTTTCTCCTATTTCTTCTTGTTTCAGGCTCTTATTACTCCACTAATAACGACCTCCGCCCCAAGCGAACCCAAAGAGTGAACATGAAGTTCAGTACCTTAACATGGACCATAACCACCCGGAGTTCCAACAACTCAATCAAAAGTCTATCATCCGTTCAAGTTGGTTAGTACTCTATCAATCAATCAATCAATCAATATCAATCAATATATATACTTAAAAGATGAACTTTTAAAGCAATTTCATTGGCTATTGCTTTAGAGCGATTTCATTGAATATTATTTTTTGAATATATTATGTGTATAAATAAAAAGATATTAAAAAAATAAAAAGATATTAAGTATTAAAAAATCTACATTAAAATAGGTCTCCTAATGTCGTAAATACTCATATGTGTGATTACAAGAGTCCTAACATAAATACTCTCTGCAAGCAGCTATATATATCGTGGTGCCTCCAACTCCACGAATCATTCTCATAAATTGAAATTATTACTATTTCTTTTGATTATTATTATTATTATTTTTAATTTCCAATTATTAATGATGCTACTCATACTTTTTATTGTCAGCTTTTATCTATGATTGATTATGTTATTTACGAACTTTAAAGTTACAAAACACTAATTTATTGAATATCATACCGTTGTCTGCGATCTACTTACAAGAAACATTGTAATTCAAAGTGATTATGAATACATTTGAAGTTATAAGTTAAATAAGATACATGTCACTCAAATACATAATCTATACTAAGTTGTTTTTAAGCACTATAGTAACACTCTAACTACCAATTGCCAGCTATTATAATCGATAGCTAATGACAAATCGATCCAAAACCAATACATAAGTATGTGTGACTGGCATAAATTTTATCTTAGTGTAGTAGAGTTTGGTTATGAAGACAAAAACTTGAGTCGATTTTACAATAACATTATGGTAAAATCGCCAATTGTTTACGTAACAATAGCTTGTGTCACAACTTAGAAAAAATTCAATAAAAGATAATGAATTTTGCTTTTAAAGTGAAACCCGGCTAAATACACTGCCAAGTCTCGCATAATGAAAACAAAAAATGACCCTTAAAAACAAGGATGTCATATGGGAGAGGGTACAAGACGGATGTATGCCTTCTCATACCCGTATTTAATAGAAAAGTTGCATGCCTCTAAATGTCACACTACCTCTCGCGAGTAAACATTTTCAAAACCATAACCCCCTTAACTTGTGAAGATCTTAAGACAGTTTCGAATGGATAATCAATGTCTGATATAGTGCATCATTGTAAACAATTGATGAGAGTAACAATACAAGGTCTCGAACATATGATTGGTCTCTTATTTCTATATTGAAGAAGTTTAACGATACAAGGACTCGAGCATGTGATTGGTCTCATATTTCTATATTTATGGGGGCTAGCTGATTAGTGAGGAGTTTTAGGTAAATAATCACATGGTTACAACAATGCTTATGTAAAACGATTTTATCTAAGAATTGTTATTAGTGAAAACTTCTTTTCTATATTTGTTAATATATGGATGATGTTTATGCTAACAACTAAATTGGCCTTGAATTTTTTTGTTGACAAACACGCATTTTCATTTCAATTTATGATTCTCAAATGTGGTTATGAATAATGCGAAGTATTATATGTATTCACATGCAACATGACCCGGGCAAACCAAATACAATAATTCATGGATCAATTTCATTATATGCAGTTTCAGAACGGGTAAAATTAAGACCGACCAAAACCGTGTCAATTTCGTTTTAAATCGAGTTTATTAGGTCGGTCTGTTTCTTACTCTTCGGTTAATCGGGGAAGTGGCAAATAAGCGACTAAAATGACACAAGTGAATGTTCTCCATAAAAAGCCTTTTTAAAAATATAGTGTACTCTTATAATATGCATTCGAAAGTCACTGTTATGACATACGCCCGGGCATGAAATCTAGTTTCACTTATGTTCAAAGGTATCTAATGTCACTTCTCACAAACGCATACAAAAATGAAAAATCTAACTATTTCACTTATGTTCAAAGTTCTAAACTTCTGATGCCCATATTTGTTAGGATTATTTCATGGGAATAATCCGTCCTATTGGTGCCCTGCAAATAGCACTCCATCCTATCAATAATTCCAATTAAATCCATCCTATGCATCATTCTTCCCATAACAAACTCACTCAAAACGATGACCGGTTACTCTAGGTTAATTATAATTATAATTAACAAAATCAAATAACCTTTTCTAATTCC